>NC_059165.1:54358030-54533972 GCF_019923935.1 Bubalus bubalis | reverse complement strand
ATGTGTATCTTCTTTCCCCATAAAGTCCATTTCGCCACATAAATTTATCATTAATATAGATATTAATTATGATTCCCAATAAACTATTTAGAATTACTTAACAGGGCCTCCCTGATGACTCAGATGGTAAAGAATCTGCCTGCAATGCAGGGTACTCACGTTCAATTTCCGAGTTGGGAAGATCTTCTGGAGAAGGGAATGGCTACCTACTCCAGCATCCTTGCCTGGAGAATTCTATGGACAAAGAACCTGGGAGGCTACAGTCCATGGGATCACAAAAAGTTAGATATGACTGAACATGCGCATGTGCACGCACATACACACACACACTCTGAAATGCATGATGATTAAAAGAAAAACAAACTTAAAAGGCATACATATCTCTGACATCTGATGGATACAACTTCTTGCTTTTTCTTTGCTTTCTGAAATTTCCAAAAGGAAATGTGTAGAAAATAATTGCATATTACAATTTAACACTTTAAAAGAGATATTACTCCACCAGTGCAAAAAATGACCAAATGTCACAAGTCATGTTGATTGCAACACCAGACTGTAGTTCCCTATCATTTTCCAGGCTACCCGGTCAGGTCTCTCTGGCTGGGCCAGTGATTTCAACGAAGGATGCTGGCTGGTCACACCACACCATGCATACCACCTGATCACAGCAAACTGTCCTCGTTTATTATCATGGTAAGGCATACAACATATATTCGGATATTTCTGGTGGACAGATTCCAAGATAGAAGAATCTATTCTATTAGCCTATAAACTTATATTACATAAAAATGACTCTGCTTGAAATGCAAATTTTTTATTTCCTCTACTTGTTTCCAATATGCCAATTTTTCTTCCCTTCACTTACCCTCCCCAGGCCCCTGCTGCAGTTTTACAAGTCTTTTCTATCTTTCCTATACCAAGATTCTGCCAGGCATGTCACAAACATTATTTATTCATTCACTTCACAAATATTTTTCAGTCCTGACCGTATACAATTCATCTTCAATCTTCACCAAAAGATATAAAGTGGGCATTGTTTACTTCATTTTACAGATGAGAAAATTAAAAGTACAGAAATTTAAATAAGTTGTTCAAGGTCACATAGATATCATAAGTATAACATAGATTTAATTCACTGCAGAGTCCAAAGTCCATGCTTTCTATTGTACTACACTACTTCCTAAGACCACACTGCTAACAGTTCTATAATATTAGCGATAATAGTAACATGTCTTTGTTCAAATAAGCTCCTTCTAAAATGTTTTCTATACCACACCTAGAGATTTATTCTTCCTCGTTGTTCTACCTTTAACAAATTAAAAAGTCTGACAAGTGAAAGAAGCTAGTCAATCATTTTTACTTAAACGTGAGTGACTTTTCAGACTTTCTTGTGAAGGCAACTCCGTAATGTAAATAGAAAATGAGAGCTTAGGGTGCATGAATATAAGTAAACGAAAGTAATGCAACTCAGAGCACAAGAAGAATTTTTGGGCAGCATGAAAAATCAGTTAATACTTTTTTCAACTGATCTGAGATTTGGTGGTGGTTGTTATTTACTGGTCAAGTTGTGTCCAACTCTTTTGTGTGACCCCATGGACTGTAGCCCACCATGCTCTTCTGTCCATAGGATTTCCCAGGCAAGAGTACTGGGGTGGGTTGCCATTTCCTTCTCCAGGGGATATTCCTGACCCAGGGATCAAAACCACATCTCCTGCATTGGCAGGTGGATTCTTTACACTGAGCCACCAGGGAAGTCCAACCTGAGATTTATCCTTTCTTTTATTCTCTTATTGTCCAACAGATTAGATGGATAGGTAATAAGAGTAAGCGTCTTTTAATTTTATGGCTGCAGTCACCATCTGCAGTGATGTTGGAGCCCAAAAAAATAAAGTCTGACACTGTTTCCACTGTTTCCCCATCTATTTCCCATGAAGTGATGGGACCAGATGCCATGATCTTCGTTTTCTGAATGTTGAGGTGTAAGCCAACTTTTTCACTCTCCTCTTTCACTTTCATCAAGAGGCTTTTTAGTTCCTCTTCACTTTCTGCCATAAGGGTGGTGTCATCTGCATATCTGAGGTTATTGATATTTCTCCCGGCAATCTTGATTCCAGCTTGTGCTTCTTCCAGCCCAGCATTTCTCATGATGTACTCTGCATATAAGTTAACAGCCATGAAATTAAAAGACGCTTACTCCTTGGAAGGAAAGTTATGACCAACCTAGATACCATTCAAAAGCAGAGACATTACTTTGCCAACAAAGGTCCATCTAGTCAAGGCTATGGTTTTTCCAGTGGTCATGTATGGATGTGAGAGTTGGACTTTGAAGAAAGCTGAGCGCCAAAGAATTGATGCTTTTGAACTGTGGCGTTGGAGAAGACTCCTGAGAGTCCCTTGGACTGCAAGGAGATCCAACCAGTCCATACTAAAGGAGATCAGCCCTGGGTGTTCTTTGGAAGGAATGATGCTAAAGCTGAAATTCCAGTACTTTGGCCACCTCATGCAAAGAGTTGACTCATTGGAAAAGACTGATGCTGGGAGGTATTGGGGGCAGGAGGAGAAGGGGACGACAGAGGATGAGATGGCTGGATGGCATCACCGACTCGATGGACGTAGTTTGAGTAAACTCCGGGAGTTGGTGATGGACAGGGAGGCCTGTTGTGCTGCGATTCATGGGGGCAAAGAGTTGGACACGAGTGAGCGACTGAAATGAACTGAAGAAGTAATATGAGTTTGGAATTGATTGGTTCAAATCTTACTCCACCTCTTGTTGACAGTGTATTCTTGGACAACACATTCAGCATCTAAGTTTTATTTTTCTCTCTATAAAAGGGAAAAGATACTATCCATGACAAGATGGTCATAAATATTAAATTAGAAAGTATAGCTTTAATGATTGTTCTTCCATAAGTGGCATTCAATAAATGGCAATAGCTATTAGAAGATGGAGAAATACAGATGAGATAACAGTAATGTCAGGTGGATTCAAAACTGGTCGTAGGACATCATATAAAAGGCACTAAAATTTAATGTTCACTAAATATTCTTGTATTCCCCCACATTTTTAACTGCCTTATGGTTAGACTGGGGTCATAAATCTAGTTCCAGTGAGTAAACTATGAATAGAAGGACATGGAGTAAGCATGAAGCAGGAGTGAAAAATATAATGTGGTGGAGAAAGTCACTGAGATGCCAGAGGTTAATTTGTTACTGCAGCACAACTTAGTCTAATCTGAGTAATGAATGAATGGCAGTATGAATTACTGCCATCCTAGAGGCTGCAGTAGTGTATGTCAAGAGTCCATCCACAACCATGCCCAAAATAACATTCTTATCAATGATGGATGATCATTTTCAGCTGATCATATTTAAGCATGACAAAAAGCTGGGAGGAGCAGCTGATAAGATAAATGATAAAATATCAGGCTCCAGAAAGATCACAGAAAACTGAAACTATGATCCAAATTGAAATTCACAAAACTTCATTTGAATAGACATCATCTTACTCATAGCTCCAAACTGTCAACTTCCCAAATGCAAAACTGGAGAGGCAGGATGGGGCAGCAGTGTGAATGAACAATTCTGAAGGCTATTACCATGTTAGGAATTGCTTAGTAAAGGTACACATTGTGAGCATAAAAGTGAGTTTACTCTTACTAAATTTAGAGTGAAGCCTAACAGAGTTTTGCCAAGAGAATGCACTGCTCATAGCAAACACCCTCTGCCAACACAAGAGATGACTCTACACATGGACATAACCAGATGGTCAACACCAAAATCAGACTGATTATATTTTTCTCAGCCAAAGATGGGGAAGCTCTATATAGTCAGCAAAAACAAGACTAGGAGTTGACTGTGGCTCAGATCATGAACTCCTTATTGTCAAAATCAGACTTAAAATGAAGAAAGTAGGGAAAACCATAGGCCATTCAGGCATGACCTAAATCAAATCCCCTACACTTATACAGTGGAAGTAACAATAGATTCAAAGGATTAGATCTGATAGAGTACCTGAAGAACTATGGATGGAGGTTCGCAACATTGTACAAGAGGCCATGATCAAAACCATCTCCAAGAAAAAGAAATGCAAAAAGGCAAAATGGTTGTCTGAGGCGGCCTTACAAATAGCTGAGAATAGAAGAGAAGCAAAAGGCAAAGGAGAAAAGGAAAGATAAACCCATCTGAATACTGAGTTCCAAAGAATAGGAAGGAGAGATAAGATAGCCTTCCTAAATGAACAATGCAAAGAAGTAGAGGAAAACAATAGAATGGGAAAGACTAGATGTCTTCAAGAAAATTAGAGACACCAAGGGAACATTTCATGCAAAGACAGGCACAATAAAGGACAGAAATGGTATGGACCTAACAAAAGCAGAAGATATTAAGAAGAGGTGGCAAGAATACATAGAAGAACTAAACAAAAAAAGATCTTAATGGCCCAGATAACCACTATGATCTGATTACCCACCTAGAGACAGACATCCTGGAATTTGAAGTCAAGTAGACCTCAGGAAGCAACACTACAAACAAAGCTAGTGGACATAATGGAATTCCAGCTGAGCTATTTCAAATCCTAAAAGATGATGTGGTAAAATGCTACACTCAATACACCATCAAATTTGGAACACTCAACAGTGGCCACAGGGCTGGAAAAAGTAAGTTTTCATTCCAATCCCAAAGAAAGTCAATGCCAAAGAATGCTCAAACTACCACACAATTGCATTCATTCACAGGTTAGCAAAGTAATGCTCAAAATTCTCCAAGCAAGGCTTCAATTGTATATGAACCAAGAACTTCCAGATGTTCAAGCTGGATTTAGAAAATGCAGAGGAACCAGAGATCAAATTTCCAACATCCATTGGGTCAAAGAAAAAGCAAGAGAATTCCAGAAAAAATATCTACTTCTGTTTCTTTGACTACACTAAAGCCTTTGACTGTGTGGATCACAACAAATTGTGGAAAATTCTTAAAGAGATGGGAATACCATATCACCTTACCTGCCTCCTGAGAAACCTGTATGCAGGTCAAGAAGCAACAGCTAGAAATGGACATGGAGCAATGGACTGGTTCCAAATTGGGAAAGGAGTACATCAAGGCTGTATATTGTCACCTTGTTTATTTAACTTATATGCAGAATACATCATGCAAAATGCCAGGCTGTATGAAGTAGAAGCTGGAATCAAGATCGCCCAGAGAAACATCAATAATCTCAGATATGCAGATGACACCACCCTTATGGCAGAAAGTGAAGAGGAATTAAAGAGCCTCTTGATGAAAGTGAAAGAAGAAAGTGAAATATTTGACTTAAAATTTAGCATTCAAAAAAGGAACATCATAGCATCCAGTCCTGTCACTTCATGGCAAATAGATGGTGAAACAATGGAAACAGTGACAGAATGTATTTTCTTCGGCTCCAAAATCACTGCAAATGGTGACTGCAGCCATGAAATTAAAAGATGCTTGCTCCTTACAAGAAAAGCTATGACCAACCTAGACAACATATTAAAAAGCAGAGACATTACTTTGCCAACAAAGGTCCATAGAGTCAAAGCTATGGTTTTCCAGTAGTCATGTATGGATGTGAGAGTTGGACCATAAAGAAGGCTGAGCACCAAAGAATTAATACTTTTGAACTGTGTCTTAGAGAAAACTCTTGACAGTCCCTTGGACTGCAAGGACGGCAAGGAGCTCAAACTAGTCAATCCTAAAGGAAATCAATCCTGAATATTCAATGGAAGGACTGATGCTGAAGCTGAAGTTCCAATACTTTGGCTACCTGATGTGAAGAGTTGACTCATTAAAAAACACCTTGATGTTGGGAAAGAAAGATAGAAGGCAGGAGGAGAAGGGAATGACAGAGGATGAGCTGGTTGGTGACATCATCAACTCAGCGGACATGAGTTTGAGCAAGCTCCAGGAGCTGGTGAAGGATAGGGAAGCCTGTAGTGCTGCAGTCTGTGGGGTGGCAAGGAGTCAGACACAACTGAGCAACTGAACAACAACAACAATAAATAAACCATTCATTTATTCACATATCCTAAATTTATTTACATATCCTAAATAAACCATTAAATGTCCCATTATTTTATGCTGGCCGAACACAGTGAGCACAGGATGCCACCTTCTTTATCTGAGAATGATAGGTCTGAAAACAAACTCTATTTAAAAGTAATCCATTTCAAAGTGTGTGCTGGAATTTTCCATAGCCCATACAACTTCTACTCTCCATCCTGCTTTGTCTAAGAAAATGAATGTATTTGCATTCTGGCTTCTCACTAGCTTTGGTCATTTGGAGGCACTGACAGGAGATTAGAGTGCAGGAGAAGAGTGAAGCAAGAGTTTTTATTTTCTGGCTTCCTGCCTGCTTGATCATCATGAGTTGGAAGTGCCCATTTCCTACCAGTGGTGGCACTTTCCATACAATACTCTATGAGTTCAAGGCACTGCTCTCTCCAATTATTTCTCAGTCCTAGAGAAGAGTTGTGACTTTCCACTATGTTAGCTCCAGGGTACTGTACTATCTATCCCTTGAGAGTTTCTCTAAAGCCTCTCCAGACCTTGGTAAACAGTGAACTCTCCTCAGCTACCAGTTGGACAATGCTGTCTGCTTCTAGCCAAGACTCTGATACAAATTAAACACAACGCCATCATACATGGTGAACAAAAGGATAGTTTGGGGATTTTATGTTGAAAAATAAACCTGAACATAAGGAATATAACTTCATCTTATGTGCACTGAATTTAAAACTGCAACTTCATACCTTTTTTAGAATAAACAAAGAAAAAATAGCATTTTGGGGTTTTTTGGTGCAATTTAACCAACACAATTTTATGGCATTACTATAGAACAACCATCATTTTTGTTTAAACTTTCTTCACAATCATAAATCTGCAAAAAAAAAAATTGTAATGTCTTTTGAAATTCTTAAAAATACATCTCCTAATCATTTTTTCTTCAAATCATCCTCTTTGAAGCATATATTATCCTCTATTTTTTTTTCACTTTAATGGACTTAAATCCTGACAAATTCTCCTTTTACAATAGTTTATCATGTGATTGGAATATTTTTCCACTTTCACTTTAATGAATTTCATAGAATTCTATGTTCTGCATATTTCTCAGTTTCATTCTGCAACGACTTTGCATTGGATAAATGATTACATAAATTGTAGTTAATTACAGAGTATTATCACATTATGATCATTGTGGGGCTTCCCTAGTGGCTCTCAGGGTAAAGAATCCACCTGCCAATGCAGGAGACACAAAAGACTCAGGTTCAATCCCTGAGTTGGGAAGATACCTTGGAAGAAGAAATGGCAACCCACTCCAGTATTCTTCCTGGAAAATTCCATGGACAGAGGGGCCTGGCAGGCTACAGTCCCTGGGGCCAAAAAGAGAGCACAACTGAGTACACATACACACTGCATTGTGTATGGGCTTCCCTGGTGGCTCAGACAGTAAAAAATCTGCCCAAAATGCAGGAGACCCTGATTCGATCCCCAGGTTGGGAAGATCCCATGGAGAAGGGAATGGCTACTCATTCCAGTATTATTGCCTGGAGAATTCCATGGACAGAGGTGCCTAGCAGGCTACAATACCTGGGGTCACAAAGAATCAGACACAACGGAACAACTAACACTTCCAACACATGACCATTGTGCTCCCCTAATCAACTTTGCAACTGCAGTGACTGACATGAGTCCTGGATAAATGAGAATCACTGTTTATTGTGACCCATTCTGGGCAGGAACCTTTGAGAGGGACAAAACAAACAGAAAGCAATCAGCAGCCTACAGACAGCTGGATGAAGGTGCTGCCAGTGTTAAGGCTCTTCATATTTGCAATGATGACCCTGTAAAGACCCAAAGATAAACCAAGTAGAGTTTGGCTAAGAGAACCCTAGGAAGCATTCTATTCCACATGGTATCTACTATGTACAGGAGTCAAGCGATAACTTAGTCCTCCACTCTTAACACAGAGAAAAAATAATACCAAAATTTTATACACACTAGTATTAAACAATAGCTTCTCAAATTCCAGCCTTCTCTGACTACCACAACAAAATACATTACAAAAGGCTAACAGGCAGAATTTTACATTTTCTAGGAGCCTTACTGTAGACTCTGTGTAGCAGTCCCTTCTTATCTGCAAGGGAGATGTTCCAAGAGCCTCAGTGGATGACTGAAATCATGGATAGTACTGATTATTATAACATGAGCCATGTTTTATCTTATATTAAAGGGCAGATAGCATGTACAGTGTGGATATGCCAGACAAAGGGATGCTTCACATACCGGCCAGGACAGAGCAGGCAGACACCAGATTTTATCACACTACTCAGAATGGGCTTGCTTTGTGGCTCAGCTGAAAAAGAATCCGCCTGCAATACGGGGGACATTGGTTTGATCCCTGGGTTGGGAAGATCCCTTGGAGAAGGGAAAGGCTACCCACTCCAGTATTCTGGCCTGCAGACTTCCATGAACTGTATAGTCCATGGGGTCACAAAGAATTGGACACAACTGAGCAACTTTCTCTTTCAGAATGGCACACACTTTAAAGTGTATGAATTGCTTATTTTGGCAAAACTAATACAGTTATGCAAAGTTTAAAAATAAAATAAAATTTAAAAAAAAAATAAAAATAAAAAGCAAAAAAAAAATAAAATAAATAAAATAAAGTGTATGAATTGCTTATTTCTGGTAAGTTTCAGACCATGGTTGATCATGAGTAACTGAAGTCACAGAAAGCAAAACCACGGATATGGGGGGCGGGCTACTGTCATATTATAACAGGATGGGCACAAAGTAAAAATGAATAGTTTTCCCGCTTCTGTTTGTTCTAACATTATTTCCTCAATGCAAGAGCCTCAAATGGCCATATATTAGCATATTGGCTCCTCTATTTTTGCTTTACTTCTGTCTTTTCTCAGCTTTATCTGGAAGCGTCTTTGCTTGAAGTGATTAAGGGCCCTCTGTGAATCAGCGTACATATTAGAAAAGGTACAGAAATGTTCTCCCTATGACATAAAATCTAGTAGATTTACTATTTTTGATGTTTGGTGTAGGCTGTTGGGGCTTCCCTGTTGGCTCAGATGGTAAAGAATCTGCCTGCAGTGTGGGAGACTCAGGTCTGATCTCTGGGTCGGGAATATCCCCTGGAGAAGGGACTAGCTACCACTCCAGTATTCTTCCCTGGGCCCTCAACAGTCTCCTCTGTTCATGGAACTCTCCAGGCAAGAATACTGGAGTGGTAGCTAGTCCCTTCTCCAGGGGATATTCCCGACCCAGAGATCAGACCTGAGTCTCCCACACTGCAGGCAGATTTTTACCATCTGAGCCAACAGGGAAGCCCCAACAGCCTACACCAAACATCAAAAATAGTAAATCTACTAGATTTTATGTCATAGGGAGAACATTTCTGTACCTTTTCTAATATGTACGCTGATTCACAGAGGGCCCTTAATCACTCCAAGCAAAGACGCTTCCAGATAAAGCTGAGAAAAGACAGAAGTAAAGCAAAAATAGAGGAGCCAATATGCTAATATATGGCCATTTGAGACTCTTGCATTGAGGAAATAATGTTAGAACAAACAGAAGCGGGAAAACTATTCACTTTTACTTTGTGCCCATCCTGTTATAATATGAGAAACTTGGCATTAACCCTCTGCTACTATATAGTCTCAGGCCTTAGCAAGCTTAATATTTAAATATTTTTCAATACCAGGAAATGGAAATATTTTTTTCTTACAAAACGATAAAACAGTCTGTCTTCAGAAATCTGCAGTTCATCCTATAGAAGGGTGAAGTGAAGTGAAGTGAAGTCGCTCAGTCATGTCCGACTCTTTGCGACCCCATGGACTGTAGCCCACCAGGCTCCTCAGTCCATGGGATTTTCCAGGCATGAATACTGGAGTGAGTTGCCATTTCCTGCTCCAGGGGATCTTCCTGACCCAGGGATCAAACCCAGGCCTCCTCATTGTAGGCAGACGCTTTACTGTCTGAGCCACCAGGGAAGTGTAACTCTGTCCCTCCTCATAGAGATAGTCAGTAACCCGTCCTCATTATTCAGTATTCTTTCACAGACTATACAGCATGTCAGGTCCTTAGAAGTCTTCTCAATCAGAATCAAGGTCTCTCACCTCTTTGTCCCCATAAGACTTCTCATAGCTTTCCAGAGTCCTGGTCTCATTCTACCTCATATTGAAATAAACAGTGTAGTTACCTGTCTTCCTTCTGATCTTATATGGCAAGCAATGTATCAGAATCACCAGAGAAGCTATTTAAAGTCAAAGAAGCCCAGTCTGCAGCCATCAGAGAGTCTGATTCAGGAAGTCCAGACTGGAAACAATTTTTTGTTTTCTCATTGGAGAGTAAACATCTGAGCCCCTAAAAATCAGACATGATATACTGAGGGAAGTAAGTCCAAAAGAGAAAAACAAGTATCATGTAATATTGCTTACATGTGGAATCTAGAAAAATGACGCAGATGAATGATGAGAAAAATGATACAGTTTCAATGCAAAGCAAACACAGAGACACAGATATAGAGAACACACACATGGATACCAAGGGTGAAGGAGGGGTGTGGTGAATTGGGAGATCAGAATTGACATACATATATATAAACTTTGTATAATACAGATAACTAAAGAAAACCTATGAGTAAGCACAGGGATCTCTACTGGGTGCTCTGTGACCTAAATGGGAAGGATATCCTGAAGAGAGGGGATATATGTATACAAATATCTGACTCACTTTGCTGTACAGTAGAAACTGACATCATTGTAAAGCAATTATATTCTAATAAAAATTAATTTAAAAAATCAATCATGACAAAAATAAAGTATTCAAATAAAATTAGTAAGAGATGAGAACCAGGAAATGAATTCCATTTTGTGATACTATCCTGACAAATCCAGATCCAAACCTGGTCATAAAGGACCCTGAGGATGAGCAAAAGTAAAATTCAATGCCTACAAGCATGATCTCAGGAGTTGAGCTGCCTGGGTTTGATCTCTGACTCTGCAACTTACTACTTGTTTGACTTCCGGCAAGCTACTTGACTTTTTCACATACCAGTTTCTTCCTTAGTAAGGTAATCATTGTAATCATAACTACCTCATAAGTTTTATGGGAGAACTCTGAGTTATCTGAAATGCTCGGAGCAGTGCCAAACGGTGAGTGAGTGAGTGAGTGACTGCAACGTTGAAAGTGAAAGTGAAGTCGCTCAGTTGCCCCATGGACTGTAGCCTACCAGGCTCCTTCATCCATGAGATTTTCCAGACAAGAATACTAGAGTGGGTTGCCATTTCCTTCTCCAGGAGATCTTCCCAACCCAGGGATTGAACCCGGGTTTCCCACATTGTAGACAGACGCTTTACCATCTGAACCACGTTAGTTAATAATAAATACTGACTGAGAAAGTTTATTAGTGGCTGAATTTACTTTTATTTATAGCCTTCAAAACTCCACGGGTGACTCGGATGCTAAATCAGAGACAGAACAGCGGGTTTCAAACTTTTCCAAAATAAAACGGAGGTTTCCCTACAGCATCATGACAGCATTTATAAATAAGATTTCTGACAATCTGACCATCATGAATTCAGCTTTAGCGACATCTATAATTATCCTTTGGAAATTTGCCCTGAGCTGAGACTTGTCAGAATCTGTATAAGCAGATTCTTCCTCAAAGATTTTTCTTCCTGCTGCTGTTCCAAGTAACTTAGTCATTAAAAGCACTGGAGAAAAGGAAAAAAAAAACTCCTTAGAAGTTGAACAGTTGGCCATGATTAATAAAATGAATAAGAAACAAAGATAAGAAATATCTAAATAGATTCTCTCCATAGGAAATACATCTTACTTTAGGAAAAAAAAATATAAATAAAAATATGTATGCCTGCTTGGCAAGATTGATATCTTGAGAGAAATGATGATAATTAATATTGGCTTTCATTATGATTAATATAAAAACATAATGAAAAATGGTGGCTTGGTGACACAAATAAATAATTATGCATACAGTTTACTATATGACAATAGTAAGCAAACTAACATTAATGTAAATCATACACTAATAATTAAAGTCACATTAGACTATGTACTATGTTAATATATACATGTATATATATGTATACATACAGATGTATGTAGATCTGCCTATCTCTCTATCTATGTGAAAAGTATGGATAAGGCAATTGACAAATTGTTTCTCCACTAAAAAATAATGTAAAATTTCCATCTCATTTTAATATTAACTGGTGGTTTAACTGCACTGAATTGAAAATCTAAAACCACATTGACAACACTGGATAGAACATTTTGGTAAAATATAAAGAGCTTTCTCCAGGAAATAACACTTTTTCTGGTTAAGCAAGCCATGAAAATAATGAAGTCCAATACAGAGTATTTCAGGACAGATTTCTAAAATGCACCCACTCAGCACTAGATCAGCTGTCTCATTAGTCTTGACCTTTTTGGAGCCAGTGGCAAGTCTGAAGGGTTTCTGATGGCCAACAGAACCTCACAGGAGTAGTATTCACAGACATTGCAGAGCCCAAGCCCCTTTGCACAACGGGATATACTGCCCAGTTCTCTTCTGACTCAATCCACCATCCTGGTCCATAATTGACAGTAATATTGAGGACCATTGTGGGGCAAAGGATATTTGTCCTTGGGGACAGAACATGGTGCTGCTCAGCAGCATTGACTCCATCTGTATCATGGAATTCCCAGGGCTCTGGCTTCTGTTATGCTCAGGCTTTTCTGGGCCTTTCACAAGTCCAGTCACCAAGCAACAACACTACAGGATTCCATAGTGACTATCTAATAAATAGGGATACAGCAAATACTCCCAGCTCTAAACATGTGCTGAGAGAATAAAAGAAGTCTAGATCAAAGGTATATTGCATGATCTTTTTCACAAATGACAGAACAATTTTACATTCCATTAGCTAACATGCATTAAGTACCAGCCATGCATTGTGTGTGTGTGTTAGTTGCTCAATCGTGTCTTTGTGACCCCACGGACTGTAGCCCGCCAGGCTTTTCTGTCCACGGCATTCTTCAGGAAAGAATACTGGAGGGGGTAGGCATTCCCTTCTCCAGGGGATCTTCCCAACCCAGGGATTGAACCTGCATCTTGCATACTGAAGGCAGATTCTTTACCATCTGAGCCACCAGGGAGCCATGCATTAGGGGCGAGCAAACTACTTTACACACCTTTTCTCATTTAGTCCTCAGAATGAGAATGGAGGCTTTGAGAAGTTATTCCCACTGCTACTATGTCTATCTGATGACAGAGCCCTCAGTCTTAAGGGGAATTCCTAGATGTTCATGGCCTGAGTTATAAATTTCTTATCCTGAGCCATTCCCGCAGTCAATCCTATCTACATGGACATTTTTTTTTTTCTATAGACAAAACACTAGACCATTGTTATTTATGATCTCTATGATTGGCCTACATCCCTGACTATATTTTAAGTTCTTCCTGGAATTCTAATGTGCTAGTTTGCTTTAGAAGATTATCTTTCTAGTCCTGTGACCTCCTACTTCACCCCAGCCCTCCTCAGTTCTGCTACTAATTTCTTTTTTTTTTTTTTTTTTTTTACTAATTTCTAAAGTAAAGATCTCAGGCTGAGAGCTTACAAATGGGGTTAAATCAGCAGACATATTCCAATTGGCCTAATGTTTATGTTTTTGATCTTGAAGTAGTTGCAAAATTTAAAACTTGGAAGAATTTCACTTTTCTCTTGGAAAAATAAGGTAGTGTAGCAACAAATGGCCAGGACCCCAAAGCAGCCACTCCTTTCAGATGGACACAAACTCTCTAATTTGCCATGACTCTTCTATGCCTGGTCCCTATTGGCTTTAGAGTTGTTTTTGTTTGTTTGTTTGCTGGATTCTTTTTGCCCATGCCACACAGCATGTGTGATCTTAGTTCCCCAAACAGGAATTGAACCCTCAGCCCCTGCATAAGAAGTACAGAGTCTTAACCACTGGACCACCAGGGAAGTCCTTACTTTTGAGTTTTAGGCTTTAGAATTAACAGAACAATTTGTTTTCTTGTTTTAAAATACTATCTGGACATAGTCAGTGAAGCTTTACAATCTATTAATCAATATATCAATAGTAGATTATAAAGCTTCACTGACTATGTCCAGATAGTATTTTAAAACAAGAAAACAATATATTGGGCTTCCCTGGTGGCTGAGACTGTAAAGAATCTGCATGCAATGTTGGGAGACTTGCATTTGATCCCTGGCTTGGGAAGAATGGAGTAGGAAATAGCAACCCACTCCAGTATTCTTGCCTGGAGAATCTTCATGGACAGAGGAGCCTGACGGGCTACAGTCCATAGGGTTGCAAAGAGTCAGACCTGACTGAGTAACTAAGCACAACAACAAATCAATACATCATAATCTTGTGCAGCAATAGTGAATCCTCAGCTATGTCGTTGCAATTGGTACCATCACCTGAGGTATGACAAAAGAAAAACAGAAGGGTCCTTTACTAAGAATAAAACTCATATTTTCACAGTCAGGTCTTCTTAGAGGCATGTTTCACAAAGGACTCAAGTTTCAGGAACAACAACACCTCACATAAAAGAATACTACTACTGTTCCCTTATCCAGAGTTATGCAGTCATAAGTCTTTTATAGACAGCAGATGTGATGATCCAGATGGAGAATTACGTTAAGCCTGACGACTCTATCCAGACATCCTATTATGAGGCCCAAAGGCAGTGATCTGAACTGAGAGATGGAAGCAACAACCAGCCAGAAGATTCCTTGCGATGGGTAGGAATCTTGACAGCTAACCTCATCTGACAAGTAGTCAATTCCTTGAGCTTCACTGTTGTGTTTCTTCCTTTGGGGACGGCAACCTCTGGCTCAATCAAAGGAGCTAATTAATGATAAACTCTGTTACAGGGAATTAGAACTGACAGCTCACTTCTGTACTCGGTTCTGACAACTTTGGTAGCGAGAATATTCACTATGTCCCCTCAGTAAATCTGCAAGTACATCAATGGAGGCAACCCACACAGTTACCCCTCATATTTCATGTATAGGGACCTAGCCTACAGATATAATCACATATATTCTGTGGCATTTATTGAAGAACTATTTACAAATGGAAAAAAAAAAAAAAGAAACCTTCCAAATGTCTATTAGTTATCAATGGGGTAAAGATTAAATAAATTCAAGTGCAACCAAACTATTACTAAATGTAAATTACATGAATTGGGCATTTGTGTCAGTTTTCTTGTGAAACACCAGGGGTTGGCACATTTTTCTATCAAGGGCCAGACAATAAACATTTTAAGCTTATGTGCCATAGGATCGTATTGTAATTAATCAACTTTCCTTTCCTAATATATCCACAGCCATTGACAATATATAAATGGAAGAGCACAACTGTGGTCCAATACAACTTTATAAACTAAAACACAAGGCAGGCTAGATTTGATTCAGGGTCCGTAGCTGGTCAAACCCCCACGAATAAGAATCATAAAAGTGCATCTAATCTACATAGCATGCATGCATGCTCGGTGCTTCGGTCATGTCCAACTCTTTACAACCCCGCGGACTGTAGACTGCCAGGCTCCTCTGTTCATGGGATTCTCCAGGCAAGAATGCTGGAATGGGTTGCCATGACCTCCTCCAGGATATCAACCCAGCCCAGGGATTGAACCTGTGTCTCCTTCATCTTCTGCATTGCAGGTGGACTCTTTACTCCTGAGCCACCAGGGAAGCCCCAATCTCCATAACACCCATCCACAAATATTGTCATGCCCTTCTGCTAAACGCTTACTAAATACTGATGCCACTAAGCCTGTCACGGGCACTAATTA
Organism: Bubalus bubalis; assembly: GCF_019923935.1. Taxonomy (NCBI): domain Eukaryota; kingdom Metazoa; phylum Chordata; class Mammalia; order Artiodactyla; family Bovidae; genus Bubalus; species Bubalus bubalis. The sequence goes on along the minus strand of NC_059165.1, from coordinate 54,518,122 downwards.
GAGTCTTTTTTTTAACATAACGGTGAGGTGAGTGTTGTCGTTATCCTCATTTGCCAACTGAGGAAGTAAGACATAAAGGGTTACATAACTGTCCCTGCTTAGAGAACTAGGAGGTGATAGAGCAAACATACATCATCTCATTAAATCTGCAGCCTGTCTGTGATAAGCTGGGCTGTAGGAAGATGCAGCCTCAAACCATTAAGCATGATGCAAATGGAAGTCAAGTTATGAATAATTGCTCTTTCTCTGTAGAGGAGAAGATGGAAACAAAAGCGGAGTTGCAAGATCTGCACAGCAAGTGGGTTTAGAGTCACTAATAGACTCCCTCCTCTCGATCCTGCTGCAGTTCATTATCACACTGTCTTCCAATTAAGTCACTGCCACCGTCAATTCAAAACAGGGACTTGGAAAATTGTTTCTTTAGGGCCTGTCTTTTGTCTTCAGTGAAACAGCCCCAAATCCTCACTCTTCCTATGGCTTCCTGGTTGTCACCCTCACCTGATCCTAACCTCAGAGGTAAATTAATGGTTCTGATGGGGCAGCAATGAGAATTACACAGCAGGGAACAGTGATCATGAATCTATTAATCAAGGCTGCCAATGCAGATTTACATGTCTTAGTAATAAATTATAAAACACACCTAAGAATTAGCAGCTTAATAAAGTTGAGTTTGATGAGAAGCCAAATTGACAAGCTCCTCCCCCCACATCAAGGCTAATTTTTCACCAACTGTATGAAGGAAGCTATAAAAAGCTCTCTCAAAGGTAACTTTCCATTAGTTGTATCCTCATAATAACTTCAGAGTGCTTCTTTCTACTGTTGCATGCTATTTTCCTGCAAACCTCCCACTCACTGTAAACTGGAACTGCCTTCACCTTCTGGAAATTAGTTGGCAGCCAGTACTGGATATGTTTCACACCAAAAGACAATAAATTCAGGAATTCTCAGAGAAGCAATCAAGAGAATTTTAGAATGGACTCCTTTGGCACACTTCCCTCACTCCTCTGGGTTTTCTGCACATAAAATTCTCAGTTGTTATAATTATTATATTATTATAAATTATTGACAATGATAACATGTCATATTTCCTCAGTTCTAACACACACATTTTTTCACATTCCACTTTTCATGTTTCACACTGCACCAATTAAGGGGTGTGTGTGTGTGTGTGTGTGTGTGTGTGCGCGCGCGCATGCGCACTCGCTCAGTCATGTACAACTCTTTGGAACCCCATGTACTATAGCCCATCAGGTTCATCTGTCCATGAGATTTCCTTAGGCAAGAATCCTGAAATGACTTGCCATTTCCTCCTCCAGGGGATCTTCTCAGGGATTGAACCCATGTCTCCTGCATTAGCAGGTGGATTTTTTACCACTGAGCCACCTGGCAAGCCCTACTAATCAGGGCTCATCTTGCCTATTGGTCTTTATATATGGGGTCATATATATATCGGTCATAATAGTATGGGGTTGGCCAGAAAGTCCATTCAGCTTTTTCCATACCAACATACAGAAAAATCCAAATAAACTTTAGCCAACTCAGTATTGTAACTATTTAATACTATGCAATGTTGCTTCCTTTTTTCCCCCCTGAAAATCAGCAGTACGTATTAAAGCTGTGGCATCCTGAAACTGAGGAAATGTGATACAAACTTGAGAATATGATAGCTAAGGACTCCTTCACTGCAAGTAAAAGAATCCAACTCTAGCTAACTTCATAGAAAAAAAAATCAGTATGAGAATGAATTCCTATTGAATTACTGGCTAGGATAGAGAACTCAGATCCAGAATGGAGCAATAAACTATTTACTGCGTAGACAGCTACTTCTCTGTCTCATGAAGGAGCTGTTGTGGAGTCAAGTGATGAACTTGTGGGAATTGTTTCTTCTGTCTATCTGCAGGGGATTCAGGAAGAAAGAGTCCACGTGGCTGACCAAGGTCCTGTGGCTACACTGATATGGGGTTAGATGCTCTTAACAGCCCAGTGGGATAAGAATGATAAGTGTTATCATCCTCATCTTCTGTAAGAGGAAACGTAGGTCCAGATAGGCTATATGACTTAGTTTATTACCTGGTACATGGCACAGCAGGACCGGAAGCCAAGCACTGACTCACAGTATAACAAGTTTAGATTATACTAACTAAATTGAAGACCAACACAACTAGGGTTAAAAGCGAAAGAAAAAGGAAACTTTCCCCATTGTAATCCTTGCTAATGCCTCGGGGGGAAAAGTCATCCACAAATTTTATCAGCCTAAGAAATAGCCTTATCCCCATGTGCCTGTTTTATGGTTACAGGGGAAACTTGTTTGGGATACAGAACCAAATTCCACTTGCTGCGTGATTTTTGATGGGAAATTTCACTCCTCTGGGCTCCCCTTCCTCAGTTGTGAAGTGTGTGAATATTTTCCTTGACTACCTCCCAGATTTATAGAGGAGGCGAGATGTAAGAATAGAGGTGTAAGTTCCTCAAAAAGCACTAAAGCTCTTTAGCTGTAATCCTGAATCACCATTTGCCGGTCTGCTAAGTAGAGAATTACAATTTTGTGGGGCACAGTTTAGATTTTCATTAATCTATTTTTTTTTCAAAGCACGTTTTTTTTAGAATTTGACCTACTTTTTTTTTTAAAGAACCTAGAATAACACATATGAGTTCATTAGTACAAAATGAAACATTTTCATTCACAGCAACCAACTGCCTATGCGAAATGGTAAAATTCAAACTTCTGTTACTCTGCGTACCTCTTTGTACACTGTAAGTTCTACCATAAGTGTGACATGGACTTGGTACACAGCAAATGTCAAGGATTTGAGGGAATTAACTGAGAGTTGATTTCAGGTGAAGTTATTGCCTGGGATCCTTTAAAGACCGCTATCCTTTTTCCTTTATTGATGCAACTTGGCTTACAGGCTTTTAGTTCACCAACCACAGATTGAAGTCAGTAAAAGCATGGAATCCTGACCGCTGGACCACTAGGGAATCTCCCCATCCTTTTCAAAGAAAAGGATGCTTTACAACTACTAAACAAGAAAAGAACATGGGTTTAGTAACCAGGCTGATGTGGGTTCAAGTCCTAACACAGGCTCATGCTGGCCATTTAATCTAGAGTCAGTTACAAAAGTATTCAAGCCTTCTTTTCCCCACACATCAATTAGGAAGTAAAATACATATTTCACAGAATTATTACAACACCAGAGATAATATATGTAAAATATCTGGCACTTACTATATACCTAGGATCCCAAGTCAACAGTCATCACCATCATCCCACTATTGTTATTACATGGATGATATAATTTAATCTTTACAAATATTAAGAAATGGGCTTCCCAGATGGTCCTAGTGGTAAAAAAAAAAAAAAAATCCACCTGCCAATGCAGGAGACAAATGCAGGTTCAATTCCTAGGTTGGGAAGATCCCCTGGAGGAGGGCATGGCAACTCACTCCAGTATTTACTTAGTGCTTTCAATAGGTATGGACTGGCAAACAACTTCAGTATTCTTGCCTTAGGAACCCCATGAACAGTATGAAAAGGCAAAATGATAGGATACTGGAAGAGGAACTCCACAGGTCGATAGGTGCCCAATATGCTACTGGAGATCAGTGGAGAAATAACTCCAGAAAGAATGAAGCGATGGAGCCAAAGCAAAAACAATACCCAGTTGTGGATGTGATTGGCGATAGAAGCAAGGTCCTATGCTGTAAAGAGCAATATTGCATAGGAACATGGAATGTCAGGTCCATGAATCAAGGCAAATTGGAAGTGGTCAAACAGGAGATGACAAGAGTGAACGTCGACATTCTAGGAGTCAGAAAACTAAGATGGACTGGAATGGGTGAATTTAACTCAGATGACCATTATATCTACTACTGTGGGCAGGAATCCCTCAGAAGAAATGGAGTAGCCATCATGGTCAACACAAGATCCAAAATGCAGTACTTGGATGCAATCTCAAAAACGACAGAATGATCTCTGTTCATTTCCAAGGCAAACCATTCAATATCACAGTAAACCAAGTCTATGCCCCAACCAGTAACGCTGAAGAAGCTGAAGTTGAATGGTTCTATGAAGACCTCCAAGACCTTTTAGAACTAACACCCAAAAAAGATGTCCTTTTCATTATAGGGGACTGGAATGCAAAAGTAGGAAGTCAAGAAACACCTGGAGTAACAGGCAAATTTGGCCTTGGAACATGGAATGAAGCAGGGCAAAGACTAATAGAGTTTTGCCAAGAGAATGCACTGGTCATAGAAAACACCCTCTTCCAACAACACAAGAGAAGACTCTACACATGGACATCACCAGATGGTCAACACCGAAATCAGATTGATTCTATTCTTTGCAGCCAAAGAAGGAGAAGCTCTATACAGTCAGCAAAAAACAAGACTGGGAACTGACTGTGGCTCAGAACATGAACTCCTTATTGCCAAGTTCATACTTAAATTGAATAAAGTAGGGAAAACCACTAGACCACTCAGGTAGGACCTAAACCAAATCCCTTATGATTATACAGTGGAAGTGAGAAATAGATTTAAGGGCCTAGATCTGATAGAGAGAGTGCCTGATGAACTATGGATGGAGGTTCGTGACATTGTACAGGAGACAGGGATCAAGACCATCCCCACGAAAAAGAATGCAAAAAAGCAAAATGGCTGTCTGGGGAGGCCTTACAAATAGTGGTGAAGAGAAGAGAAGCAAAAGCAAAGGAGAAAAGGAAAGATATAAGCATCTGAATGCAGAGTTCCAAAGAATAGCAAGGAGAGATAAGAAAGCTTTCATTAGAAATCAATGCAAAGAAATAGAGGAAAACAACAGAATGGGGAAGACTAGAGATCTGTTCAAGAAAATTAGAGATACCAAGGGAATATTTCATGCAAAGATGGGCGCGATAAAGGACAGAAATGGTATGGGCCTAACAGAAGCAGAAGATATTAAGAAGAGGTGGTAAGAATACACAGAAGAACTGTACAAAAAAGATCTTCATGACCCAGATAATGACAATGGTGTGATCACTCACCTAGAGCCAGACATCCTGGAATGTGAAGTCAAGTGGGCCTTAGAAAGCATCACTATGAACAAAGCTAGTGGAGATGATGGAATTCCAGTAGAGCTCTTTCAAATCCTGGAAGATGATGCTGTGAAAGTGCTGCACTCAGTATGCCAGCAAATTTGGAAAACTCAGCAGTGGCCACAGGACTGGAAAAGGTCAGTTTTCATTCCAATCCCAAAGAAAGGCAATGCCAAAGAATACTCAAACTACCACACAATAGCACTCATCTCACACACTAGTAAAGTAATGCTCAAAATTCTCCAAGCCACGCTTCAGTAATACGTGAACCGTGAACTTCCAGATGTTCAAGCTGGATTTAGAAAAGGCAGAGGAACCAGGGATCAAATTGCCAACATACGCTGGATTGTCAAAAAAGCAACAGAGTTCCAGAAAAACATCTATTTCTGCTTTATTGACTATGCCAAAGCCTTTGACTGTGTGGATCACAACAAACTGTGGAAAATTCTGAAAGAGATGGGAATACCAGACCACCTGACCTGCCTCTTGAGAAACCTATATGCAGGTCAGGAAGCAACAGTTAGAACTGGACATGGAACAACAGACTGGATCCAAATAGGAAAAGGAGTATGTCAAGGCTGTATACTGTCACCCTGCTTATTTAACTTATATGCAGAGTACATCATGAGAAACGCTGGGCTGAAAGAAGCACAAGCTGGAATCAAGATTGCCGGGAGAAATATCAATAACTTCAGATATGCAGATGACACCACCCTTATGGCAGAAAGTGAAGAGGAACTAAAAAGCCTCTTGATGAAAGTGAAAGAGGAAAGTGAAAAAGTTGGCTTAAAGTTCAACATCCAGAAAACTAAGATCATGGTATCTGGTCCCATCACTTCATGGGAAATAGATGGGGAAACAATGGAAACAGTGTCAGGCTTTATTTTGGGGGGCTCCAAAATCACTGCAGATGGTGACTGCAGCCATGAAATTAAATACACTTACTCCTTGGAAGAAAAGTTATGACCAACCTAGACAGCATATTCAAAAGCAGAGACATTACTTTGCCAACAAAGGTCCATCTAGTCAAGGCTATGGTTTTTCCAGTGGTCATGTATGGATGTGAGAGTTGGACTGTGAAGAAGGCTGAACACCAAAGAATTGATGCTTTTGAGCTGTGGTGTTGGAGAAGACTCATGAGAGTCCCTTGGACTGCAAGGAGATCCAGCCAGTCCATTCTAAAGGAGATCAATCCTGGGTGTTTTTTGGAAAGAATGATGCTAAAGCTGAAACTCCAGTACTTTGGCCACCTCATGCGAAGAGTTGACTCATTGGAAAAGACTCTGATGCTGGGAGGGATTGGGGGCAGGAGGAGAAGGGGACGACAGAGGATGAGATGGCTGGATGGCATCACTGACTCGATGGACATGAGTTTGGGTGAACTTCGGGAGTTGGTCATGGACAGGGAGGCCTGGCATGCTGCAATTCATGGGGTTGCAAAGAGTCAGACACGACTGAGCGACTGAACTGAACTGAACTTCAATAGGTGGGGAAACTGAGTTTTAAATCACTGAGGATTTAAAGTGAGAATTTAAATCACTTTCTCAGTGTCAAACAATCCATAAATAGTACACTTTGTGTTTGCATAAAGGTCCTCAGAGCCCACACTTTTAATACTGAACTGTGTTATCATTATTACAGCTACTATTATTCCATTTTTCATTATCTTTATTATTGGATATAACAAAAGACAGTTCCGGGTAAAATTTGAAAAGCACACAATGCAATAGCTATCTTTCTGAATGGCACTCAATGGTGTGGGAAAGCAGCAGGATACTGGATTAAGAGGAGCTAGGTTTTAGTTTATGTCTACATCTTCCAAGTCATGAGACCTTAAATAAGTCTTCCACTGAGACTTTACTTCCTCATCTGTAAAATGAGCTTAATAATAACCACCCCAGGGCACAGCTTCAAAAATCAAACATTATCATGTATATGACAATATTTTGTACAGTATAAAATACAATATGAGCATGTTCGTGTCAGTTCTGTTAGTTTTACCACCATTACCAGAGGCCAAGTCATAGGTAGGTGCACAGAAACTACCTTAGTTTGCAATAGAGAGTAAGGGAAAATGTTTCTGGCTCTGGCTCCACTAAGGGAAAAACCTACCCCAATCTCACCTCAATGTTAATGGGAAAAAAAAAAATCAAATGTAAAGTGTTGTACCTGCATGTAGAGGATACGCTTCCAAGACCTATAAGAATATTTTTAAAAATAACAACAATAAAGTACTTAATCTGTCTGCCCAAGATTAAAAAATACAGAAGTAACAATGTAGGTTGTAGGTATGATGCGTGCATGCATGTGTGTTCAATCATGTCTGACTCTTTGAGATCCTATGGATTGTGGTCCACCAGGATCCTCTGTCCATGGGATTTTCCAGGCAAGAATATTGGATTGGGTTTCATTTCCTTCTCCAGAAGATATTCCTGACCCGGGGATCAAATATGCATATCCAGTAGGTCCTGCATTGGCAGGCAGATTCTTTACCACTGTGCCACCTGGGAAGCCAAATGCAATGAGTCTTGTGCAACTTTGTTATTAAAACATTACCTTAATAAAGAAACTGTGGTACATATATACAGTGGAATATTACTCAGTCATAGAAAGGAATGAACTTGAGTCCGGTGAACTGAGGTAGACAAACCTAGAACCTATTACACGGAGTGAAGTAAGTCAGAAAGAGAAAAATAAATATTGTATAGTAATGAATATACATGGAATCTAGAAAAATGGTACCAGTGAACCTATTTGCAGGGAAGGAATAGAGATGCAGACATAGAGAATGGACTGTGGACACAGTTGGGAAAGGAGAGAGGGGGATGAATTGAGAGAGTAGATTGAAATATATACACTACCATGTGTAAAACACAGAGGTAGTGGGAAGTTGCTGTATAACTCAGGGAGCTCTGTATAACTCTGGTGCTCTGTGATGACCTAGAAGAATGGGATGGGGCGTGGGGGGGATATATGTATACTTACGGTTGATTCACATTGTTGTATGGCAGAAACCAACACAACATTAAGGCAATTATCCTCCAATTAAACAAAATACCCTAAGGTTGACTTTTTACAGTGTTCTCAGAGCTTCAATAGTGCCACTAATTTTCTCTTCCCACTAATTATTTTACAAAACTAGGTAAGACAGCTTTGACTGGCCCAAGTACCAACTCCTGAAACTGGATCTTCCTGTCAGTGAAAACATCACCACCTAGAAATCTAGAAAACTGGGGGATATTTATCAGACCATCATTAACTGGAATGACAGTCATTTGGCAGACCCTACAATTCACAGAAAAGCTCTGTGTGGGCACTTTGTCCTTTAGAATCTGTGTTCTGGAGTGATGGGCAAGTCTGATCTGTTTATCTTCCTGAGTAAACTGATCATAATTGCCCACATTGGATGATAGAACCCACAAATGGTTAAGGTCATAGCTGGTTCCTCAAGGTGAGCCTCCTGATCTTAAGTTATTCTAGGGGTCAATGTGAATATTTATATTCTTTCTAATGAAGTAAGTTGGAGTGTACATGCTACAGATTAGAGCTGTAACAGTGAAGAGCACAATAATCTTGTACTATCCATGACAAGATTCTCTGCAAGAAAGTGATGATAATTAATGGAATATCCTATGTATTCCTATTGGTGTGAGATGCACAGACCCACAGCATATAAAATAAGATATCATCATGTATATTAGATGAAACATCTAGTAAATCAATAAGTCTGCAATTTATGGAAACTAAAATAATGTTCTTCTGGAATTTAGAAAGACTGTTCTCTGGGTCCCATCACATAGGACCATATGAATTCAGTAGAGTCACCAAATGATAAGCTACCTAAGGGTAGGGCTAGGTTTCTGTTGCTCAACAGTCCATCCCAACTGCTTAGTACAGCACAGGACATATACTGCAGGAACACTATAAATATTGTTGGGTGGATGGAAGAATGGAGGAATAAATGATGTCAGTAAATGTAGCCTAGCTGGCCAGAATCAGAGGCCAACATTCAGAATGATCTTGAGAAAGAAACTCTTCCCCAGTTGCTTTATTTAGCATGCTGCTGCTGCTAAGTCACTTCAGTCGTGTCTGACTCTGTGCGACCCCATAGACGGCAGTCCACCAGGCTCCCCCGTCCCGTCCCTGGGATTCTCCAGGCAAGAACACTGGAGTGGGTTGCCATTTCCTTCTCCAATGCATGAAAGGAAAAGTGAAAGTGAAGTCGCTCAGTTGTGTCCAACTCCCAGCAACTCCATGGACTGCAGCCTACCAGGCTCCTCCCTCTATGGGATTTTCCAGGCAAGAGTACTGGAGTGGGTTTCCATGAGTTTTATCCAACTACATTACCAGGGCCCAGAAAATATTGTAAGCTCATAAGATTTTCACTTGATTTATGAAACTGAAAAAAGAAGTATCACAAGCACCCACTTTGATCTGAGTTTCTATTTCAGTCCTTCTCTCCAAATCCCAACTCCATGCAGCTACGTCTACATCACAAGATCTCGTTCTCGCATCCAGTTCTTGCTACATGGATCCACTGTATCAACTTTTTTTTCTCAAGGCAATACAAATTTTTGAACAAACTTCAAAACTCCAAACTTGGTTAACATATACACACTACTACATATAAAATAGATAACTAATAAGGACTTTGTGTATAGTACAGGGAACTCTACTCAATACTCTAATGGCCTATATGGGAAAAGACTCTAAAAATGATTGGTGTACATATATCTGACTCACTTTGCTCTACATCTGAAACTAACACAACACTGTAAATCAACTATACTCTAATAAAATTTTTTTAAAACCTCCAAATTCAAGTTAAAACTTGAAAAGACATAACCAAAATGTTTTTGGAGTGTAGATGAAATACATAAGAACAGAATTTAGGGGCAAGCCATTATTTTTTGTTTGAAAAAAAGTAATATTAACCCAACTATTCCAGCTTAAGTTAGTATCAGTCAGCAAATCCCTCATTAAAGTTCAGACTCTGTAATTAAATTTAAACAGATATTATGATCTATAGAGTTATTAGTATTAACCCATAATTAATACTATTTTGCTAATACATAAATGTGTGAATAATATTCAGCAGGTCTTTCATCTGTGTGGGATGTTTATGATCGTTAAAAGTAATTATTTGCTATCAGGTATACACTAGAGCAATGGCACCCTACTCCAGTACTCTTGCCTGGAAAATCCCATGGACAGAGGAGTCTGGTAGGCTGCAGTCCATGGGGTTGCTAGGAGTCAGACACAACTGAGTGACTTCACTTTCACTTTCATGCATTGGAGAAGAAAATGGCAACCCACCCCCAGGGATGGGGGAGCCTGGTGGGCTGCCATCTATGGGGTCGCACAGAGACGGACACGACTGAAGCAACTTAGCAGCAGCAGTAGCAGTAGCAGCATACACTAGAGCAGATAAATTATATTCAAGTGCTGACGCTCTAGGTCTCAAAGCCAATCCATTCCTTCACTATATCCAGGAATACTTAACGGAATTTTTCCTAAACAACCAGGTAATTCCTAAACCTTTGTGTACAGGTGATTCTTCAAGAGAGCTGGTTAAAATGCAAATTCTAGGACTCTAATCAAAAAGTCTAGTTTAGAATTCCTAAGCAAAAGGAGCATGAGAATTCTCATTTATAATCCCAAAATTTATAATCAATTCTCATAATAATCCCAACTGATTCTGATGTACTAAGGAAAAGTCTAAACGTGGATTTATTCTTAAGCTGCACATTTATTCTAGTCATAATTTGGGAAGACAATAAATTCTAAAATGTTCCAAAATTATAGTCATAAAATTATGGAGATAATTAATATGGGACATGTGTAAAGGGGGTAGAAAAAGAAGAGCTTGGGAGAATTAATTGTTCCTTTTCAAAAGGCATGAGACTTACATAATTTTTAAAAGAACAAAACACTTTGAATGGAGAGATCTTGCCTCTATTTTCATTTCCAAAGTTGTGTTTTATATGGGATTGGGTAGAAGATTCTGCCATCAAAAGGTTTTAAAGAAATGACAGAAAAAAAATCAAGAAAATAACTGGTATAACATACAAAGTAGAACACGGTGTCTGAAAAAGAGTTTATTAGCAATAAATATTCATTGAATAAGATGAATAAATGTCTTAATGAATAATTATAGTACCACATAGGAAGAAATACTGATATATTTTTACAGACATCAGACTTTTCTATTTAAAAAAGCTTTCTTGTAACATAATTCTGGGGCCCATTCTATAAAGTGGTGTTAAGCTTGATGATGGTGTTTTTGTAAGTTTTTAGTCGGTAATCTTTTCATTCCAAGTGGCAGAAACTCTGATTCAAAGAGGTCTTAGTGTGAAAAACTAGAGAATTATAAAAGTGGGAAGACCAAGAATGGGTATTTTTACTTCAGGTACAGCTGAATCCAGAGCACAAAGTTGTTTTTCTTTTTTTTCCTGCAATATACTTTTCTCATCTCTGTACTCTACATTTCTCTGTGTTTGCTCCATTCTCATGCAAGCTTTCCCTTTACAATGACAAGAAAGCTGTCATTAGTTCCAATTCCACATCCCATGCTACCAGTAATTTTACCAGTTAAAAGAACAGAGAGTACTTTTAGGACAGTAGCTCAAGCAAAATTTCACCCAAATGAGTTCTGATTAGACCCTAGTAACATGACTTAGATTGGAGAAGGAAATGGCAACCCGCTCCAGTGCTCTTGCCTGGAGAATCCCAGGGACGGGAAGCCTGGTGGGCTGCCGTCTATGGGGTCGCACAGAGTCGGACACGACTGAAGCAACAGCAGTAGCAGCAGCAACACGACTTAGGCCACATTCCTGTCTGAATCAACCACTGTGGCCAAGGGCACATTCTTCCGCTTAAAACATACCCACCGCTGGACTTGAAGCATGGCTAGCCACACCCAAACAACATGGACTGAGAATGGAGGAATGATAATTCTCAAAGAAAAAATAAGGTGCTATTACCAGCATGAGAAATTTACTATATAAAAGACTACAAGAGATAATGTCAAACTGAAGTCCTTCTGAATGAACCAAGAGAAATGAACTTCAAGGGAAAATTCATGTGAGACTAAGTGTATTCATTATGGCATTCCTGAGTCAGAGGTATGTATAAATACGTTAGCAGTTAAGAAGGAGGAGAAACAGAAGGATGGTTGGGGGAAGAGGGAGGGGAGGACATAAGAACCTTTCTGACAATTGTGACAAAATCGTCTTGAGACATGAAGGTAAGAACATTCAGTTTGGGACACTGAGATAGGGTAGAGCGTCATAGAATTTTAGGGCTAAAAGGACTTGAAAGACCACCTCATCTAACTAAGTGGGTTGCAAATGAAGAAACAAAACATCTCAGGATTTGACTCCTTCTACATGTCCATTTCCATCTCTCACTATTTAATCCATCATTTTACTTTCTATCCCTGGAGAAGGAAATGGCAACCCACTCCAGGATTCTTGCCTGGGAAGTCCCATGGACATAGGAATCTGGCAGTCTACAGTCCATGGGGTCACAAAGAGTTGGGCGTGACTGAGCACGCACACACTTACATCTTGTCCCGTGCAGTAGTCATTTGGCCATATAGCACGTGAAATGTGGCTAGGTCAAACTGAGATGTGCTCTAAGTATAAAATACACAAAGAACTTCAAAGAGAGTGTAAAAAATGGTGTAAAATGTCTCATTAATATTTTATATTGATTGCTCATTGAAATGATATCTGGGAGATTCACTTCAGTTCAGTTCAGTTCAGTCACTCAGTCATGTCCGACTCTTTGCAACCCCATGAATCTCAGCATGCCAGGCCTCCCTGTCCATCATCAATTCCCAGAGTTTACCCAAACTCATGTCCATTGAGTCGGTGATACCATCTAACCATCTCATCCTCTGTTGTCCCCTTCTCCTCCTGCCCTCAATCTTTCCCAGCATCAAGGTCTTTTAAATGAGTCAGCTCTTCACATCAGGTGGCCAAAGTATTGGCGTTTCGGCTTCAACATCAGTCCTTCCAATGGACACCCAATATTGATCTCCTTTAGGAGGGAGTGCTTGGGTCTCCTTGCAATCCAAGGGACTCTCAAGAGTCTTCTCTAACACGACAGATCAAAAGCATCAATTCTTCTGCACTCAGCTTTCTTTATAGTCCAACTCTCACATCCATACATGACTACTGGAAAAACCATAGCCTTGACTAGAAGGACCTTTGTTGACAAAGTAATGTCTCTGCTTTTTATTTTTTTATTATTTTTTTTTCTGTCTCTGCTTTTTAATATGCTGTCTAGGTTGGTCATAACTTTCCTTTCAAGTAGTAAGCATCTTTTAATTTCATGGCTGCAATCACCATCTGCAGTGATTTTGGAGCCCAAAAAAATAAAGTCAGCCTCTGTTTCCCCATCTACGTGCCATTAAGTGATGGGACTGGATGCCATGATCTTAGTTTTCTGAATGTTGAGCTTTAAGCCAATTTTTTCGCTCTCCTCTTTTACTTTCATCAAGAGGCTCTTTAGTTCTTCTTCACTTTCTGCCTAAGGGTGGTGTCATCTGCATATCTGAGGTGATTGATATATCTCCCAGCAATCTTGATTCCAGCTTGTGCTTCCTCCAGCCCAGCGTGTCTCATGATGTACTCTGCATATAAGTTAAATAAGCAGGGTGACAATATACAGCCTTGACGTACTCCTTTTTCTATTTGGATCCAGTCTGTTGCTCCATGTCCAGTTCTAACTGTTGCTTCTTGACCTGCATACAGATTTCTCAAGAGGCAGGTCAGGTGGTCTGGTATTCCCATCTCTTTCAGAATTTTCCAGTTTATTGTGATCCACAGAGTCAAGGCTTTGGCATAACCAATAAAGCAGAAATAAATGTTTTTCTGGAACTCTCTTGCTTTTTTGATGATCCAGCGGATGTTGGCAATTTGATCTGTGGTTCCTCTGCCTTTTCTAAAACCAGCTTGAACATCTGCAAGTTCACAGTTTACGTATTGCTGAAGCGTGGCTTGGAGAATTTTGAGCATTACTTTACTAGCGTGTGAGACGAATGCAATTGTGTGGTAGTTTGAGCATTCAGAAGAGAAATGAAAAGCAAAGGAGAAAAGGAAAGATACACCCATTTGAATGCAGAGTTCCAAAGAATAGCAAGAAAAGATAAGAAAGCCTTCCTCAGTGATCAATGCAAAGAAATAGAGGAAAACAACAGAAGGGAAAGACTAGAGATCTCTTCAAGAAAATTAGAGATACCAAGGGAAGACTTCATGCAAAGATGGGCTCGATAAAGGACAGAAATCATATGGACCTAACAGAAGCAGAAGATATTAAGAAGAGATGGCAAGAATACACAGAAGAACTGTACAAAAAAGATCTTCATGACCCAGATAATCACGATGGTGTGATCACTCACCTAGAGCCAGACATCCTGGAATGTGAAGTCAAGTGGGCCTTAGGAAGCATCACTATGAGCGAAGCTAGTGGAGGTGATGGAATTCTAGTTGAGCTATTTCAAATCCTAAAAGATGATGCTGTGAAAGTGCTGCACTCAATACGCCAGCAAATTTGGAAAACTCAGCAGTGGCCACAGGACTGGAAAAGGTCAGTTTTCATTCCAATCCCAAAGAAAGGCAATGCCAAAGAATGTTCAAACTACCACACTTCTGGGGGATATATTGGACTAAATGAAATATATTATTGAAATTAATATGAGTAACATTTTTTTCTTTTTTAATGTGACTATTACTAAAATTTTAATTATGTCATGTTTACTTATATAACTCTTATTTGTGGCTTGTGATAGGTTTTTATGGATCCCACTTTTCTATCCATACACTCTTTCAGTGGCTACAGCATTTGTTGGGTGGCAGCGATATGGAATAACGTCCTCCAAACTAAGAAGGAACTTGGAGACTGACACATGATGCAGGCAACTCCATAAATCACAGCTATGAAGTTACTGTGAATTCTTACCTATGGACAGGATCAGGTAGACAGAAATCAGAAGCATTTGTAGCTGCATTCTGTACCCTAAAAGGGGTATGGGGTGGGAAAAGTATTTAAAGGGACTGAAGCTAAGAATAGAATAAGACTACAAAGTGAGAAGTGCATTTACACTGATGGAAATCAGGGTGCAACACCCCCCCACCCCAGGTTGGGGCGGCAGTGGGGGTGGGGGTGGGGGGGGTGTCTCATGAGCACTAACTGTGTCAGCATAATACATTCTTTCATTTTCATGTCAGATAAAGGCAAGAGTAAAAGTTGAAAAGAACTTATCTGACTTAGGCCCATTCCTCGTGAACCCAGTCACATAGAAGGTAGAGAGAGTAAGACTTTTGGACTGAGATGAAGCTCACAAAATGGAGTCAGTGTGGTTCAGTTATACAAACCTGCCCTCTTCTTTCTAAATTCCCAGCCAATGCACATATTGTTACCATCACCTAGAAACTCTACCTCCTGTGCATCCTCAGGGCCCAACAGGAGTCCCACTTCAGGGACACTGTTCCCAACCTAACCATCCCCTGCATGTGTTCTTTCTTTTTTTTTTTTTTTTTTTAGAAAGCAAAATCATAAACTATCTTTATTGGTTTTATAACACATTACAAAGATTTTCTTCAAATGGGTCTTCGTACCTCAAAATTTAAATTATTATTTTTAGTGTTAAGGGTCAAGTGTGTAGTTTCAAGTGATCTGTTCAAGGAAAAATCTTAAAAATAACTATAAATCTGAGAGGCTTACTTGATTGGCAAGAACTTTACTTTGTCCTCCTCAGGTATTGATTTTCTCATTCAGCCTTTTCATTTGTTCACTCATTCTTGTTCTGCTTTGAGTTGGGTTTCAGGTAAGTATAGACAGTACTTAAAACTATTTTATGCATCTCTGTATATTTGAATAAAATATACAAGGTTCATGATAAAATTTAAGACATTTTTCAAAACGATTTTTGAGGAACTTGTAAATTTTTGTTCTTTTCTGTGTGGGTGAGTAATACGCTTTACTCCCTGCATGTGTTCTCACAGCTCCCTGCTCCCACTTCCTTCACACTGAGTTGTGACCACTTGGCCTGTTTATCTTCTAAGTCTCCTGATTTCAGGCACCATGCTTTTCTCGTTCACCACTGTATCCAAAACACATAATATGTGGTCAGTAAACACTTATTGGACCAATGTTGAATAACTAAGTTGAGTAACTAATAACAATAGTTATTAGTTAACAATGTTGATTAACAACAATAACAGTGTTGAATAACTAGTACTCTCTCATAGATCCCCAGAAATTCAAATATCCATTTGCCTACCAGGAATAGAAAGCATATCCTGTATGCAAATTTATGGCCTTTAACTTTTCTAGAATGTATGATCTTTTCTCTACTTCTAAATAGTGAGAGTGGCTCATTTGCATTTTTTTACCTTTAACATGACTTAATGGAGGGATTTAGTCCCCAGAGAAATGAAAGAGGCTCCTTCGGTGAAAGCACAGTAATATGTTGCATACTTAACAGAGATCTTCAATCAAAAGGCTTGTGATCTAAGCATCAAGACAAACTGCTATCATAACATGTAAAACACACACTATATTTACTTTCCAGCTTTTTAATTATAAAATCAATGGAGTGTTAATCATTTAAGCATTAGCTTTCTCACTGGGAATTCCCTAACTCTTCTTTCTGAGGCATAAACTCATAAGTTGCTCAATTTACCCAATTTGTCAGGACAATTTCCATTAAAAAATATGAATATTTGATGAAAAGAAAACAAGTACAAGCCACTTCTCTGAAGTATCCAGTGACTTACTGGAAGAAATGAAGTCTATGAGTGAATTATTTGCTTTCCTATTTCCATCGTGAAACTGTCTTCGGCAGTTGTCTCTGAAGGTTGTGCTTTATTTCAGAGCTGGGTTTTTGTTGCAATGTGTCTATTTGGTTGTGAGTGTTTGCTTATTTATAGAGCAATAAAGAGATATCAGGCTTCCCAGGTGGCATGGTGATAAAGAACCCGCTTGCCAATGCAGGAGACACAGGAGACATGGGTTTGATCCCTGAGTTGGGAAGATCCCCTGAAGGAAGAAATGACAACCCTCTCCAGTATTCTTGCATAGGACATCCCATGGACAGAGGAGCCGGGCAGGCTACAGTCCATGGGGTCATAAAGAGTCAGATATGACTGAGCAACTGAGCACAGCATGGCATATCAGTGTGTTTCCATAGACATAAACCATTGCAAAAATAGTTTAAAGCTGTTTGTTTCTTCTCCCCACTGTTTCTTCTGGTCTGTTTCTTCATTTACAGACCCCACTGTAAATGAAACAATTAGATATGTGTATGTAAATGTAAGTGAAAGTGTTAGTTGCTCAGTCATGCCCAACTCTGCAACCCCATGGACTGTAGCCCTCCAGGCTTCTCTGTCCATGGAATTCTCCAGGCAAGAATACTGGAGTGGGTGGCCATTCCCTTCTCCAAGGGATCTTCCCAACCCAGGGATCAAACCCAGGTCTCCTGCATTGCAGCAGATTCTTTATCATCTGAGCCACCAATACACCTTGAATTTTGCAGTTTGAAAAGTGCCCTCACACAATTTATCCCATTGACCCTCAATGGAGGTGATCATTATCCCTAGTTTACAAATGAATCCACAGAGGACTGGAGAGGTGACATGCCGGTCCAAGTGCCACAACCAAGATTCAACTTAAGATTCTAAGTTTCATCTTTTTTCCTCTACCTAAAACCTCTCTGATATCTGGTATACCTTTTTAAAGATTTGCTTTCACAAAATCTCTAATTTCGACTTGAGTGTATTACTTGCCTCTTTCCTGCCCAACTCAGAGTACTGGGCATATAGTGAGCACTCATTAAATATTACCTATATTACTATTCTTTCTTTTTTTGTTGTTGTTGTTGTTTTTTGTTTTTTGTTTTTTTTTTCTTTTTTTTAAATTTTATTTTATTTTTAAACTTTACATAATTGTATTAGTTTTGCCAAAAATCAAAATGAATCCACCACAGGTATACATGTGTTCCCCATCCTGAACCCTCCTCCCTCCAAGTGAGGTTATTGAATGGAAAGGGGATTTTTATAAAAGCTGGATTTTGTTCCACTGTATTGCTAATCTCCTTTAAG
This sequence comes from Bubalus bubalis, assembly GCF_019923935.1. Classification (NCBI taxonomy): domain Eukaryota; kingdom Metazoa; phylum Chordata; class Mammalia; order Artiodactyla; family Bovidae; genus Bubalus; species Bubalus bubalis. The sequence goes on along the minus strand of NC_059165.1, from coordinate 54,499,944 downwards.
GCATATGAGTATACTTCTTATTCCTTGGCTTTGTGTTTATATCATCTGCCTCTCTATGATTCCATGGTCCTATAAGGCAGAGGCCAACTTCTTTGAGTGATGTCAAAACTAGGGGCCTCTAATACTTGTCATAACTTGAAGCCCTAATTTTCTCACTAGAGCCTCTATAATGGTGCTAATTAGTACAGAATCTTCTTTCTGGGCCAAAGGGAGGGCAAATATCATGCTCTCTGGTTTCAAATAGGGTTGATTTATTTTTTCTGTTTTCACTAGCTTTATTACCCTTTTAATTTTCCTTTATTTATTCCTAATTTTAATCTATTTTCCTAATTTATTCCTTTATTTTGCTTTATTAACTATGCCAAAGCCTTTGTCTGTGTGGATCACAACAAATTGTGGAAAATTCTTCAAGAGATGGGCATACCAGATCACCTTACTTGCCTCCTGATAAATCTGTATGCAGGTCAAGAAATAATAGTTAGAACTGGACATGGAACAACAGACTGGTTCCAAATCAGGAAAGGAGTAAGTCAAGGCTGCATATTGTCACCCTATTTATTTAACTTACATGCAGAGTACATTATAAGAAATGCCAGGCTAGATGAAGCACAATCTGGATTTGAGATTGCTTAGAGAAATATCAATAACCTCAGATATGCAGATAACACCACCCTTATGGTATAAAGCAAAGAAGAACTAAAAAGCCTCTTGATGAAAGTGAAAGAGGAGAGTGAAAAAGTTGACTTAAAGCTCAACATTCAGAAAACTAAGATCATGGCATCTGGTTCCATCACTTCATGGCAAATAGATGGGGAAACAATGGAAATAGTGACAGACTTTATTTTCTTGGGCTCCAAAATCACTGCAGATAGTGACTGGAGCAATGAAATTAATACTCTTGCTCCTTGAAAGAAAAGCTATGACCAACCTAGACAGCACATAAAAAAGCAGAGACATTACTTTGCCAACAAAGGTGCATCTAATCAAAGCTATGGTTTTTCCAGTAGTCATGTATGGATGTGAGATTTGGGCTATAAAGAAGGCTGAGCACCAAAGAATTGATGCTTTTGAACTGTGATGTTGGAGAAGACTCTTGAGAGTTGTTTGGACTGCAAGGAAATTCTACTAGTCCATCCTAAAGGAAGTCAGTTCTGGATATTCATTGGAAGGACTGATGCTGAAGCTGAAACTCCAATACTTTGGCCACCTGATACAAAGAGCTGACTCATTGGGAAAAACCCTGATGCTGGGGAAGATTGAAAGCAGGAAGAGAAGGGGACGACAGAGGATGAGATGGTTGGATGGCATCACCGACTCAATGGACATGAGTTTGGGTAAGCTCTGGGAGCTGGTGATGGACAGGGAAGCCTGTCATGCTGCAGTCCAGTTCAGTTCAGTCGCTCAATCATGTCTGATTCTTTGTGACCCCATGAACCACAGCTCGCCAGGCATGCTGCAGTCCATGGGGTTGCAAAGAGTCAGACACGACTGTGTGACTGAAATGAACTGAACTGAATTTTTCTCACTTTTAATTTTCAAATCATCTCTTTCCACAGTGCTTAAAACCCATTTTCACAACCCTCTGAGGATTTCCTTGAACCCCACCCCCGCAACCCCTCCTGCCAATACTTTATAGTGTCCTCAGACTTCGACAATAGAAGCCCTGAAATAAACATTTTCAATCTATAGAAAAATCCACCTGAATTTTTTTTTCCATTTTGCTTTTCTCCATATAAATAAAATGAACACTAATAAGAGTGCTTGAATCAGAGAATTTGATCTTCTGGACCAGGCCAGAAGTAAATAAACCCCATAGTCAGTTGGTTTGAGGAAAAAGGAGCATGTTTTTCTGAGTGTAACAAAAGGGAGAAAATAAGAGACCCAAATAGAGAAGGAAGATAAATGGCAAGTGGTACATGGTAGTAAGCAATTAGAAAGTTTAGTTTTGGAAAATTCTCATTTCTTCAATGAATGGTAGAGTGCCTGATATGTGCAAAATACTACCTAGAAAAGTTTTCACTTTTCTAAATTGTATTGCATCTTGCTTTCAAAATTAAACTCTATGGTTAGTTTATTACAGCTAGTAACAACTAGCTATAATTAGCTAGATTATTATGGCTAGTATCAGTTTGTTACAGCAGGTTTGTTACACCAAGCTAGTTTGTTATTATTCTAACAAACTCCAACATTTCATTTCCTATTCACAAGAAAAATTCACTCCTAGCTCACTAAAATCCAAATTCAGTGTTCCTAAACTCTAGGAAGTTCTCTTCCATGTGGAGAATCAGAGACCTGGACTCCTTCCCTCCTGAGCAAAATCACTCACCATTTATGGGCAAGAAATTAATCATACTGTAATGCATGCAGCAAGAGAGGCTAGGCAATGTAGTCCAGGAAAAATTAAACCAAAAACAGATCTGGTGAATAGTTAGGAAATCTCTGGTACCAGCTTTGAAGTCAAACAAACCTTGATTTGAATCCTGGCCCCGTAACTGACTATGTGGCCAGGGACCACTAACCTAAATCTCCAAGCTTGTTCTTTGTAAGATGAGGATTATAGTATCTCTCGATGCTCGGTTGTGGGGGTAAGTGATATAATAATCATAACAAACTTCCAGCACTTAAGAAATGTGCTTAAGATTTCTTCCAGCACTTAAGATAACAACCCAGTTTTTTCCATATTACTAATATAATTTTCACAATCCACCCATAAAGTATCAGCTGTTATTATCATCTCCATTTTATAGACTGAAATAGTAGTATATGAAGTACAAATAGAGCCAACAACTGTTCATAACCCCTGTACCCATATTCTTTACAATGTGATTTTGCAGTAATTCTCTTCAAAAGATGGAACCCCTACCCCATGAATTTGATCTGAGCGTATGCTGAGCATATGCTTCTGCCAACAGGATGTGATGAGAGTGACGCCACCAATTTGAAGCCTAGATTACTAGCTGCTTTAGATCCACCCCACCCCCAGTCACCATGTTAACAATCCAGGCTTACCTGGTGGAGGGAGAGAAACCTAGTAAAGGTGAAGTAATCTAGACCAAGCCATCCTCCCAGCTGACTTACCAGCTCACAGACACATAAGCTAGCCAAAATGAAACCAGCCTAGCCTGGCCCAGACCATAAGGGCCACCCTGTCAAACTACAGTCTCCTGAACTTAATAAAGTCTATTCTAATCTTCTTTGGTGTGGTTTGTTATACAGCATTATTTGTGGTCATATGTAGCTGAGATAGAAGTTCCAAGACATCCCATAACCAACTTAACATCACATATCAAGTAAGCAATACAGCAAGAGTGAAACCATAATCTATGGAATTTAAAATCTATATCATCAAAAAGGACACAAATAACCAATGTTGGCAAGGATTTGGAGAAAAAATAACCCTCCTACATGCACCCCTATGTTCATAGTAGCATGATTTACATTTGCCAAGATATGGAAGTAACCGAAGTATCCATCAACAGATGAGTGAATAAAGAAGAGGTGGTATATCTACACAGTAGAATATTACTCAGCCATAAAAAAATAATGAAATAATGCCATTTCCAGCAACAGGGGTGAACTTGGAGGACATCATGCTAAGTAGAACAAGTGAGACAGAGAAAGAGAAATACTGAATGGTCTCACTTATATGTGGAATGTAAAATATACAACAATCTAGTGAATATAACAAAAAAGAAGCAGACTTGCAGATACAGAAAACAAACTAGTGGTTACCAGTGTGGACGGGGAAGAGGGAAGAAAATAAGAGAGTGGGGATTAAGAGGTACAAACTATTATGTATAAAATAAGCTACAAGGATATATTATACAAAGAATATATACTGGAATAAAGAAAATATTTTATACTAACTGTAAAAGAAATATAACCTTTCAAATTGTGAATCACTATATTGTACACATGTAACTTACATAATATTGTACATGAACTATACTTAACTTTAAATAAAAAGAAGAAAACAAATGCAGGTATCCAGAAAAATCAATAAAATATGTGTCTTCATGTGAAGACAGTTATCTCATCAAATTGCCTGTTGAACTCCACAAATAAAAGCCATTAATACTATGCAGTATTACTAAACTCTAAAATCCAGGGAAAACTAGTGTTTACCTTGTTCTTGTTAGTTGCTCACAACTGTTTCTCCAATACTAGCCCTCTGGCTGACATGTAATATCCTCAGTAAATACTTAGTGAATGAATTACTAAAAGTTCTATTCTCAGCTAAATCAGCAATGAGCTCACCCTTGAGGAGCTGAGAGTTTAAAGGAGAGAAACAAACCCAGACATAAACAATGGCAATACAAGATGGAAAAGGTCATGTGTCACAGGCAAGGAGTTAATAAAGCATTCTAGGAACACAGAGGTAGGAGAAGTTTCTTACTGCAAGGGAGGTGGTCAACTATTTGTTTGAGTTGGTGATGTTTGGCTTTATCTTCAGCGAGTGAACTTTAAACATCCGAGGATTATCAGCATGCATTTCAGGCAGGGGGACATCAAGAACAACTCAAGGAAGTAAGAAACAATGATAAGATCACAAGGAAACAGTGAATGGTTTCTTTGGGTGAAAAATAAAGTAAGTCTATTTCTTGAGTCAAAGATTTATGTAATCAAATTGCCCCACCCTGACACAAAGACTCTCAACAACCGGCCATGTCTGATTCTATGTCTTATCACCTAATTCACCTCTTCCTTATTCACTCATTGATTCTTACTGCTACACATTTGTTCATTCTTTAAAGAAAAAAATCCATTCATGACACAGCTAGGCATCATTTCTAAAGGTTCGAATGGAGAATGTATTTCATCTACGTCTTCTAAAACAGAGTAGAAGATGTTGAAAGGCAAGGACCACTTGTACTTTTCTCTTTCATTTCTCAAAGCACTTGCCACAGGATGATGCTCAAATGCAAGGTGAACACACAAATACACAAAAACAACCACTGGTTTTAAATTAATTTAAAAGTTGGTTATGAGAAAACTGGCACTTTTTTCCAACAAGGTACTCAGTTAATGTTCATTATTGATCACTTCTATAAAGATCAATTGTATTTCTCGTTAAATAAACTTAGTAGTAATAGGAGTCACTTACTGTGCTGGGCATCAGGTTTGGGAAGCTGGCTAAGGTATGATCCTTGCCTTGAGTGTAGAGATGTAAATGCCAGGGACTACTCTAGGCTCTGAAGGTCCAGTGGTGAACGAGACAAAGTCTTTGTTCTCAGAGAGTTTCCAGACCAGAAAGGGAACACCTAGAACAAAGAAAAATAGAATTACATAAACTCTAAGATAATTCCCAAAAGTGATATATGCTATAAGATAATAAAACAATGTAATATAACAGAAAGTTATTGAGTCTAATTTCTTTAAATAGGGGTGCAGGAAAGACTTTCTGAAGAACTAACATTTAAGATGATGTGAGACAATCTGAGGACCAGGTTTTAGGTAGAGTGAGTTACAAGTTCAAAGGCCTTACATCTACCTCACACCAGTCAGAATGGCCATCATTAAAATGTTGACAAACAATAGGGGGCTCCCTGGTGGCTTAGTGGTAAAGAATCTGCCTGCCAATGCAGGAGACATGGGTTTGATCCCTGATCCAGGAAGATCCCACATGCCAGGGAACAACTAAGCCTGTGAACAACAACTACTGAGCCTGTGCTCTACAGCCTAGGAGTTGCAATTACTGAGCCCATGTGCTGCTCTCACTGAAGCCCAAGTGCTCTGGAGCCTGTGCTCCACAACAAGAGAAGCCACCCCGATGAGAAGCCAGTGCACGCAACTAGAGAGTAGCCCCCGCTCAGCACAACTAGAGAAAAGCCTACACAGCAATGGAGACCCAGCACGGCTAAAAATAAATAAATAAATAAATGTTTTTAAAAGTCTACAAACAATAAATGCTTGAGAGGATTTGGGAAAAGGGAATCCTCGTACAGAATTGATGGGAATATAAATTGTTGCAGCCACTCTGGAAGACAGTATGCAGATGTCTTGAGAAACTAAAAATGGAATCATCATATGATCCAGCAATCTCATTCCTGGGCATATATCTGGAGAAAATTCTAATTTGAAAAGATACATGCACCCAGTGTTCATAGCAGCACTGTTTACAATAGCCAGGATATGGAAGCAACCTAAATGTCTATCAACAGATGTATCCACTGTAGATATGGTATGTACACACACACACATACACTATATTTAAATGGAGTATTACTCGGCCATAAAAAAGAACAAAACTTTGCCATCTGAAGCAAAATGGATGGACCTTGAGATTATCATACTAAGTGAAGGGAGAGAAAGATATATATTGTATGATACTGCTTATAAGTGGAATCTAAAGCTAAATGATACAAATGAATTTATTTACAAAAGAAATAGTCATAGAAAATGAATACAGTTACCAAAGCAGGGAAGAGGGGAGGGATAAATCAGGATTGGGATTAGGAGATAGAAAGTACTATATATAAAATAGATAAACAACAAGGTCCTACTGTAGAGCATGGGGAACTATATTCACTATCCTGTAATAAACTATAATGTTAAAGAATCTGAAAAAGAATATATATATATATATATATATATATATATATATATCACTTTGCTATACACCAGAAACTAACACAACATTATAAATCAAATATACTTCAATAAAAACTAAACAAAGGCCATTCTTAAGTCTAGAATAAACTATCACATACATTGCATATGCTCTATTTTGAGTGAGGTAGGTACTTTAAGAGAACATAAAGAGATACTGGCATACTAACCAGCAGTGGGGTTTCACAGGTGGCTCAGAAAGTAAAGAACCCACCTGCAATTCCGGAGACCCAGTTCTATCCCTGGGTTGGGAAGATCTGGATTAAAGTTCAAAGCTAGCCACAGACGCCACTGAGACAATGTCACTCAGAGCACTTTCAGAGTGAGCACGCATGTATGGACTGTGAGTTTGCCTGCTCTGTTAACTGCAAATTATCCCTGGCTGTCAACCATGAATTGGAGGCCACCCCTAACTGGCTTGGCTTCCTCTCTTGCTATCTGTCATGCTGTCAAGTTCTTGGCACCTTTGAATGCCTGTGCTAAAACGGCAACCTTAACCACAGCAATCTACTCACCGGTTCCACCCACCAAGTCTGTCCCTGCCCAGAGACTCCTCGTCGGCTCAGGGTCATCAGCCAGCATGCTTTTATCTATGAATGCAAGGTGTGTGTGCTCATACTCCTACTGAATCATGCTGTTTATCACCCCAGAAAGCAATTTGTTGATCAAGACAAGTGAAAAAATACTTCATTTAGCAGTTCTGTATTAAATGCCTACTGAGATCTTAATTAAAATTTTCACGTTATGTATGAAAAATTATCTATACAGCTCTATCTATCTATCTCTGCCTGTAACAGGGACATGGGGACATGTGCTTTCCTTTTCAGACACATTTCCAGCTCTCATCCACCCTCCTTTATTATTGGAGCTAAGTTTAGAGTGGAAATGAAGGCAGCTGTACACCTATGTCAGTTCCCTGTTTTTACCTATAAATTGGTCTAGGTGCCTAGCACAGGGCAAAGAAGTCAATGAGTTCATTAAAGGGGAAGAGACAAATCAAAAGCGAAAAATAACACCTTCCCAGAACCATTAGATTAGGGGTGCTTTCTACTTATTTCCGTAAGTGGCTATACTTTTTCTGTCATAGCATTGATAACACTTAATTGTTACAGTGTCTTTGTGGTATTACTTCAGTAAGGATAAGAATTGTATTCATCACATCATGCTATCTTCAGTGTTCAGCCATTTCTTTTTTTTTTTTTTTTTTTTTTACTTTAAAATACTGTATTGGTTTTGCCATACATCAACATGCATCCGCCACGGGTGTACACGTGTTCCCCATCCTGAACTCCCCTCCCACCTCCCTTCCCATACCATCCCTCTGGGTTATCCCAGTGCACCATCCCCAAGCTTCCTGCATCCTGCATGGAACCTGGACTGGCGATTCATTTCTTATATGATAATTCATTGAATTAATGCACAAATGAAGTAATTTCTCAGAAGCACTTTTTCGGTCTAAAACAAATTCAAGGAATGAGTATGGTTCTCTTAAATTCTTCCTGCCTTTCACAACCCTGGCCATTATACACCACACCCCAAGGTATATCTTAATGCATTTTTTCTGTAAGACAGTTCTGAGAAAAATTTATTGCAGGTAGGGGTACAATATAAGGTGGCATGGGCTATCAGTGCATAACCCATAAAATTAAGGAAATGTCAAAAAAAAAGAAAAGAAAACTGTATGCATCAGTAGAAATATGTCCTCTACTACTTCTTTCAAGTGATGTTGCCTAGCAGCTGTATTTGGAACCAGGTTTTCAGGGGTTAAGGATCTTTCTTTCTGCTATGCTCCCCAGCAGAGTGCACAAGATCGCCACTGCATTTAGAGGACTTATGAAATGTCTGGGCTTCCTTGGTGGCTCAGACAGTAAAGAACCCACCTGAAATGCAGGAGACCTGGGTTCAATCCCCAGGTTGGGAAGATCCCCTGGAGAAAGGCAAGGCAACCCATTCCAGTATTCTTGCCTGGAGAATTCCCATAGATAGAGGAGCCTGGTAGACTACAGTCCATGGGGTCACAAAGAGTTGGGCTTGACTGAGTGACTAATCTCAGCACATAAAATCTCTAGGAATCCATAGACTTGTGCAGGCAGGGAATTACCTTATCCTGGTGGCACTACCAATTCCCAGGTAGTTCAATGGTAAAGAATCCACCTGCCAATACAGGAGATGCAGGAGACACAGGTTCAATCCTGAGTAAGGAAGACCCCCTGGAGTAGGAAATGGCAACCCACTCAAGTATTCTTACCTGAAAATCCGATGGACAGAGGAGCCTGGCGGGTTATAGTCTATGGGGTCACAAAGAGTCGGAGGCAACTGAGCACGAGCAGGAGCAAGCAAGATGCACTGCTCACTTGGTGGATTTCATAGATCTTTGTATCTACTAAGTCATTTCAGTCGTGTCCGACTCTGTGCGACCCCATAGATGGCAGCCCACCAGGCTCCCCCATTCCTGGGATTCTCCAGGCAAGAACACTGGAGTGGGTTGCCATTTCCTTCTCCAATGCATAAAAGTAAAAAGTGAAAGGGAAGTCACTCAGTCGTGTCTGACCCTCAGCGACCCCATCGACTGCAGCCTTCCAGGCTCCTCCATCCATGGGATTTTCCAGGCAAGAGTACTGGAGTGGGGTGCCATTGTCTTCTCCATTGTATCTACTAGGATAGTTTTAAAAACAGATAGTGGATAGCTCCCTGTTCTAACAAAAATATTTTGTCAAGTTTTAATAGGCAGAAATGAAGGACTTGAGCCAGTCTGAATATATGCACCATGAATATCCTTCAATGAACTCCTGGCTTTAACTGGCCATAGTCAGGTCTTCTATATTTCAACTAAGGATTTCCACAAGTTCATAAAAATTTATCATTAGCTATTTAATTCAGCCTACAATAACAAATAACTTCAGCTAGTCTCCAATAACAGCATGCCTTATTCATTTTAGTAAGTGATTGTAGTGCTATTAATATTAAAAAGTAATTCTACTAATAACTTGTATTTGTATATTTTAATGCATGATCTCATATAAGATTCACAACTTTGAGAGGCAAAAACTGAAGTTATCTCCATTGTACAGATGAGGAAACCAAGGCTATCTGAGGTCAAATAACTTTCCCAAGAGTCACAGCCAGTATGTGATAGAGGCAGGATTTCATGTGATATCCAGTCTTCTTTCCTTATACCAACGAAGCCCTTCCTCTTAGACCAGAGAGTCATCCATCACTACCTGCTCAGCCTGAAAGAGAGCAGGAATCACATGCACAATGAGTTGAACCCTCAATGTTGATATGCCATGACCATCCCTGATAATCACCAGGTTACCAGGCAACCATCTGTAAGATGAAGAGCTTGGGAAGATGAGATGATTGAGAGAAAAATTAATCAATCCATTTGCCTTCGGAATTATGCCTAATACTCTTCTCTCTGCCATTAGCTTTTTCTCAGTAACAAAATACTCTTACTTTTTCAAAACCTTAACAAATTATATGTCCATCAAAAAATATTTCCATTGTTTCAATGACAACTAAGCTTGCTACATAAAGACCAATTATGCATAGATTTGATGTGGATGCTTATCTTGAAAGATCTGAATTTTTGTAAATGATACTTCCATTTTACCTTATACCAGTGTATTTTTTCTTTCAGTATTTCTTAAAAGATATCAGTCAAAATAAAGTCAATTAAGCTATCATCCTACCCCATTCAGAAGATAAGGGATTTTTATGGTTGGGTTGAAAAACCAGCTTGTTAATATCCAGTTTAAAGTTCTTTTACCCAGATCTTGCTCCTTTCTTTGTGCTATTACCTAGACCTCTAAAATTTCCTCCTTTGTGCTCTTACATTTCAAATCCTAGAAGTTGTCTATTCAAAAATACAACCATCTACATTTTTCCCTTGAAACTACATAAATAACAGAAAAACACACATGCACACATATATATCTTTCAGTTTGAAAAACTATCCATTTATCTCTGAATCCATATTTTAGATGCATTGATCACATCTGAAAGTGTCGTGAAATGTATATCTTGCAAAAGAAACCCCTGGGAGACAGACACAAAGGGATCATGTGCTTGGGATATGTATAATGGTAATCAGTAAGTACGCAGTGTTCATCCTAAAGCAATTGGATAAGTACATGTAAATGTTTTAAATGGAAACATCAACAGCAATTTTAGAAGATATAAGGATGAGAATATCAGGCAATCAGGAAGATTACCAATGCATCATGAGTTTTCAACTCCCATCCTCTGTTTTGTTTTCCCCACACAAACAAAAACTTTACCATTTTTTTAAATAAGATTTAAAGAAATAAATCAGGAGAAATTGGTCTAAAATTTGAAATTTAGTTTCTCTTAAAGATGGAAAGATCTGATACCGTTAGACATAAATTTCTCCCTGGTAATGACTAGTGGAGGCTGAGCAGAGGCTATTCCCTTTAGCAAACAGGCACGTTTCCATAGTTTCACACTTCACTTCATTCATTCCCCTTACCTAGCTCCTACTTACAGGTATTAGGTTTTTCAGCCTCCAGTCTAACCTCTCCTACAAACATCTGTCTTCAAATTTTTCCTTATACTTTAATACTTCCCTCTCCCTCACTACCTATGTCCAGGTGGTCACCAGATCTTTGAAGATTCACCTCTCAATTGTATCTATTTCTGCCTTTCCTTCAACTTGAAATGTCCCCACCATTTTTCCCTATGGCTCATCTGAACTGCTCTCCCAGTCAACCAAACATGGGATTTCCAGGCCCCCCTGCATCCTCCAACCTATTGCTTCAGTGTCCTGATTGAAAGTGAAAGTGCAAGTTGCTCACTCCTGTCTGACTCGGCAACCCCATGGACTGTAGCCCGCCAGGCTCCTCTGTCCATGGGATTCTCCAGTCAGGAATACTGGAGTGGGTTGCCATGCCCTCCTCCAGGGGATCTTCCCCAACCCAGGGATCAAACCCAAGTCTCCCACATTGCAGGCAGATTCTTTACCGTCTGAGCCACAAGGGAAGCCCTGGTGTTCTGATTATGTGATTCCATTTCCTAAAATGTTCTTTCTATGATGGCTTATAAAAGGTTCAAACACTATAACTTTTTAAAAGAATGCATTTATTTGGTTGCACCAGGTCTTATTTGCAGCAACCAGAATTTTTAATCTACACTACAGCATGCAAGGTCTAGTTCCCTGACTAAGGATCGAACAGGGTTCCCATGCATTGTGGGCGTGGTTTATTAACCACTGGAAAACCAGGAGGCCTTACATATAGCTGTAAAGAAGAGATGTGAAAGGCAAAGGAGAAAAGGAAAGATATACTCATCTGAATGCAGAATTCCAAAGAATAACAAGGAGAGATAAGAAAACTTTTTTCAGTGATCAATGCAAAGTAATAGAGGAAAATAATAGAATGGGAAAGACTAGAGATCTCTTCAAGAAAATTAGAGATACCAAGGGAACATTTCATGCAAAGATGGGCTTGATAAAGGACAGATATGGCATGGCTCTAACAGAAGCAGAAGATATTAAGAAGAGGTGGCAAGAATACACAGAAGAACTGTACAAAAAAGATCTTCATGACCCAGATAACCACAATGGTGTGATCACTCACCTAGAGCCAGTCCTCCTGGAATGGGAAGTTAAGTAGGCCTTAGGAAGCATCACTATGAACAAAGCTAGTGGAGGTGATGGAATTCCAGCTGTGCTGTTTCAAATCCTAAAAGATGATGCTGTGAAAGTGCTGCACTCAATATGCCAGCAAATTTGGAAAACTCAGCAGTGGCCACAGGACTGGAAAAGGTCAGTTTTCATTTCAATCCCAAAGAAAGGCAATGCCAAATAATGCTCAAACTACTGCACAATTGTACTCATCTCACATACTAGCAAAGTAATGCTCAAAATTCTCCAAGTCAGGCTTCAACAGTACCTGAACCATAAAATTCCAGATGTTCAAGCTGGATTTAGAAAAGGCAGAGGAACCAGAGATTGAACTGCCAACATCTGTTAGATCATAGAAAAGCAAAAGAGTTTCAGAAAAACATCTATTTCTGCTTTATTGACTATGCCAAAGCCTTTGACTGTGTGGATCACAATAAACTGTGGGAAATTCTTAAAGAGATGGGAATATCAGATCCCCTTACCCACCTCCTGAGAAATCTGTATGCAGGTCAGGAAGCAACAGCTAGAGATGGACATGGAACAAGAGACTGGTTCTAAATTGGGAAAGGAGTACATCAAGGCTGTATATTGTCACCCTGCTTATTTAACTTATATGCAGAGTACATCATTTGAAATGCCAGGCTGGATGAAACCCAGGCTGGATGAAGCACAAGCTGGAATCAAGATTGCTGGGAGAAATATCAATAACCTCATATATGCAGATGACACCACCCTTATGGCAGAAAGTGAAGAGGAACTAAAAACCTCTTGATGAAAGTGAAAGAGGAGAGTGAAAAAGTTGGCTTAAAGCTCAACATTCAGAAAACTAAGATCATGGCATCTGGTCCCATCACTTCATAGGAAATAGATGGGGAAACAGTGGAAACAGTGTCAGACTTTATTTTTGAGGGCTCCAAAATCACTGCAGGTGGTGACTGCAGCCATGAAATAAAAAGACTCTTGCTCCTTGAAAGAAAATCTATGACCAACCTAGACAGCATATTAAAAAGCAGAGACATTACTTTGCTGACAAAGGTCCATTTAGTCAAAGCTATTGTTTATCCAGTAGTCATGTCTGGATGTGAGAGTTGGACTATAAAGAATTCTGAGCACCAAAGAATTGATGCTTTTAAACTGTGGTGTTGGAGAAGACTCTTGTGAGTTCTATGGACTGCAAAGATATCAAACCAGTCAATCCTAAAGGAAATCAGTCCTGAAATTCATTGGGATGACTGATGCTGAAACTGAAACTCCAATACTTTGGCCACCTGATGTGAAGAACTGACTCATTGAAAAAGACCATGATTCTAGGGAAGATTGAAGGCAGGACGAGAAGGGTACAACAGAGGATGAGATGGTTGGATGGCATCACTGACTTGATGGACATAAGTATGAGCAAGCTCCGGGAGTTGGTGATAGACAGGGAAGCCTGGAGTGCTGCTGTCCATGGAATAGCAAAGAGCTGGATATGACTAAGTGACTGAATTGAACTGGGCAACCAGGAAAGTCCCTGTGAAGTGGACATATTAGTTACTCAGTCACATCCAACTCTTTGGGATTTCATGGACTGTAGCCCCTCAGGCTCCTCTGTCTATGGGATTCTCCAGGCAAGAATATTGGAGTGGGTTGTCATTTCCTGCTCCAGGGGATCTTCCCAACCCAGGGATTGAACCCGGGTCTCCTGCAGTGAAGGCAGATTCTTTACCTTCAGAGCCACCAGGGAAGCCCCAGGGAAGTCCCTACATGGCTTTTAAAATCCTCTGGGCTCTCCACTGGGCTTCCCTGGTGGCTCAGACATTGGAGGAAATGGCAAGCCACTCCCGTATTCTTGCCGGGGAAATCCTACGGACAGAGGAGCCTGGTGGGCTGCAGCACACTGGGTCCCAAAGCGTCAGACATGACTGAGTGACTAACACCTTCAATGCCTTTACTTTCTTTCATGCTCCCCAGACCTCCATCCCCCACACATGTGCCTCTCACCTCCCAGTTCACCATACCCCTCACTCTGGGCTCTAGCCATGCCGGACTACTTAACTTCCCTTGCTGCAGCTGCTTATCTGGAAAGCCTTTCCTTCCTCTCCTGTCTCTCCCTTATTCACTTCTCCTCCCTCACCTTCCTTCCCCACCAGACAAAATCCTCTCTCCTAAGAACAGCCTGTTTACCAGGAAGCCTTTCCTAATGCCCCCAATTGAAAGTACCCATTCCCTCTTTGCATCTCTGTAGCTCTTGGCTTTTAAGTATCTAAATAACTCATAAATTTCCTTGTACTCTAAGTATATGTCAAATGTTCTCACTGGAACATATATTCCTTAAGGCTAGGTACCCTGTCATAACATTTTTTATTTTTTTAAAACTTAGTAAGTTGCTTTCTCACAGTAATAATAAATTCTGGAACATTTACTTAGTTTTGCACACTGTTCTTAACAGTTTACAAGCATATCTTCTTTATTCCTCACAAGACTCAGAGCCTCTTTTTTACAGAAATGGAAAACGAGGTTTAGAAATGCCTAGTAACTAGCAGAAGGACCAAACACAAAAGATGGCCAAACCAAGGCTGAAAAGTAAGTCAATTAGATAGTCCTCATCCAAAGACCCATAGAAGGCAATGGTAACCCACTCCAGTACTCTTGCCTGGAAAATCCCATGGACGGAGGAGCCTGGTAGGCTGCAGTCCATGGGATCGCTAGGAGTCGGACACGACTGAGCGACTTCACTTTCACTTTTCACTTTCATGCTTTGGAGAAGGAAATGGCAACCTGCTCCAGTGTTCTTGCCTGGAGAATCCCAGGGATAGGGGAGCCTGGTGGGCTGCCATCTATGGGGTCACAAGAAGTCGGACACAACTGAAATGACTTAGCAGCAGCAGCATCCAAAGACCATGACCCTACTAAACTTTATGTTATCCTTGAAAAAACATCTATTTTAAAATAAACATTGTGCATGCTTGTTCAGTCATGTCTGACTCTTTGTAACCCCATGAACTGTAGCCCACCAGGATCCTCTGTCTATGGGGTTTCCCAGGCGAGAATGCTGGAGTGGATTGCCGTTTCCTATCCAGAGGATTTTTCTGACCCAGGGATCAAACCTATGACTCATACATCTCCTGCATCAGCAGGTGGATTCTTTACCACTGAGCCAACTGGTGAGCTCAAAATAAAAATGACACTGATCAAATTTTTAAAATACCTATATACACTTAAAGAGAGGGGAAACAGACAAAAAACCGTTTGTCATCTTTAAAAAGACTTCTTTGGAGTATTTTCCAGATATTGGAAATTTTTTAACTGAAAATATGAGCTCTGATAAATTTCAACTTTAGTATCAATGTCAGCATTTATGTCATAATTAGTTAATGCTGGGTTAAATGAAAAACCATCATGTAGATACAATATTTTGACATGATCACACACATAAATTAATGATAAGTGACAGGTCATATCCAAAGGGAAATCAGGGAGTTAGCTTATCAAGTACTTTAGAGCCACTGGAGAAATGATTTTGTGAGCAGCTAAAAAACCTGAAGAGGGAGAATAGAATACTTTTAAAATATTTTCTTATTAAAGATATTGGCAATAAATAGATTATGCACCATGGTATGTGCATTATATATCATGAGAATTAAAGAAGAAAATTAGACCTTACTTGGAAAAATTCAAATTAATTTTTTTGGGTAAATTATTGGATCATAATGGCTATCCCTGGAAAGATTATCATTGTACAGATAAAGGATTAAGAAGTTAAGAAATGACTTGGTCAGAGCCATAAACCTAGTCAGGCCTAAATGCATTTTTATTACTCCTAATTCAGCTGTCACCAAACTGTTCCTCTCTGATATTCTAATATATTAAGTGTGCTGAGGACAGTATTTCTTCACTATCAGAAAGCATGCAATTTCATCTGTGTTTTTTTGTTTCCTGTGTGTGTCTGTGTGTGTGTGTGTGTGTGTGTGTGTGCGCACGCGCTTAATTGGGGCATAGCTGCTTTGCAATGCTGTACTGGTTTCTGCTGTACAATGAGGTGAATAAGCTATATATTTATATATATCCCCTCCCTCTTGGACTTCCCTCCTACCTACCCCCTCACCCTGTCTCTCTAATTGCTCACAGAACAGCAAGCTGAGCTCCCTGTGCTATACAACAGGTTCCCACTAGCTGTCAGTTTTACATATGGCAGTGCATGTACATCAATCCCAAGCTCCCAGTTCATCCCACCACTCCCTCTTCACCACCATGTCCACCTATCTGTTCTCTTCATCTGTGTCTCTATTCCTGCCCTGCAGCTAGGTTCATCTGGATCAGTTTTCTAGATTCCACATATATGCATCGATATACAATATTTGTTTTTCTCTTTCTGTCTTACTTCACTCTGTATGACAGACTCCAGGTCCATCTGCGTTTCTACAAATGCACTCTTGGTAGTAATGCAAATTGGTGCAGCCACTATGGAGAGCAGTATGGAAATTCCTGAAAAACAAAACTAAAAATAGAGCTACCACATGACCCAGGTAAGTCATATGGGCTTCCCTGGTGGCTCAGACAGTACAGCATCTGCCCACAATTAGGAAGATCTGGGTTAAATCCCTAGGTCAGAAAGATTTTCCTGGGGAAGGGAATGGCTACCTACTCTAGTCTTCTTGCCTGGAGAATTCCATGGACAGAGGAGCCTGGTGAGTTACAGTCCATGGGATCAGAAAGAGTCAGACACGACTGAGCAACTAACTCTTACTATGACCCAGCAATCCCACTATTGGACATGTATACTGCGTGTGTGTGTGTGTGCTCAGCCTTGTCCTACTCTTTATGACCCTATGGACTGTAGCCCACCAGGATCCTCTGTCCTTGGGATTGTCCAGGCAAGAATATTGGAATGGGTTGCCATTTCCTCTTCCAGGAGATCTTCTTGACTCAGGGATTGAACCTGTGTTTCCTGAGTCTCCTGCATTGCAAGTGGATTCTTTACCAGAGTCATCGGGGAAGCCCCTGAGAAAACCATAATTCAAAAAGGCACATGTACCCTAGTGCTCACTGCAACACTATTTATAATAGCCAAGATTGAAAGCAACCTAAATGTCCATTGACAGATGAATGGATAAAGAAAATGATCTGTGGTTTTTTGAAGTGGAAAAGGTCACTATTAAATCTTTTGTAGAAGTTGTTTATCTCACACTTCTTTCCTTTCTTCCATAACCCACTTCTATAATTTTTTTGCCTCCACCATTCAACCATAACTGCTCTTCTCCAGGCCACCAAAAATCTCCATGACACAAATAAATTCAGAGAAAGTTTCTTACTTTTTGACTACCTTGTCATCTCTGCACTAAGGGCACAGTCCATCATTGTCTCCACCATCAGGCACTCTGCAATCCCTGCCCCCTTTTCTAGCAGTCTGGACACTGGAAATAGGCTGGTGCATGTAACAATGGTGCTGGGATCCCGAGGGTGTGAATGGAGCATCTACAGAACCTGCTATAACATCTATTTTTAGATGTAGCTATTGAGGGAACAGGGCAATGAATTCCACATTAAATCCATCCAGGCTCTCTCCCCATATAAAATTGCTTCAAGACTGACATCTTTTACTTGGTCTCATCTTGCTTTATAGAGCCTAAATGCTGAACCTTCTTTGATTCACCTCAGAGAAACTATTTCATCTTGGGTGAACCCAGCCTTACTTTCAGAGCTTAAAAACGTTTCCTGTTAGTCCTCTGAATTTCCACTAACCTTTTAGAAGATAGCATTAAAAAGGAGGGGGGAATCTGGGGTCAGATAAATCTAGTTTTGAATCTCAGTTTCTTTTATTTAAGGAATTTTCAAAAGTGCTCAGAGCCCTGGTTTCCTCAACTGTAAAACAAAGATAATGTTAGTTTCTCTTTCCTGTGCCTGTTGTGATGATTATGTGCAATGATTTATATAAGGCCTCTAATGGAATGCATTAACAGTGTTAGGGTTAATTGTGTTCATTGGACTCTGTGAGGATGGTGGTTTCATTATCTCTAATAGGGCAATGTGTGTTCTTTAAAGCACCAAGTTCTTTACTGACTCTGAATTTTGTACCAACTCATCATTCTTCCTCATTGAATAAAAAATGTCTGGGCCCATTAACTCAACTCATGCGACTCAGTAAGGTATTCAATTACCATACACCCCTTAGATCATGCTGGGTTGTCTCACAGCTTTAGCACAGACTGTGATCAATCTTCAAAAGTTCACCTGTCCCAAGATCACGGACTTTTTGCTCTTAAACACATATACATATAGACGGTGGAATAAAAGGATATGCACTTATCTCCTGGGATAGCACAAAAATTGCAACTAGCTGTTGAACAACTTTTGACAGGAGGATGCTGGAACCCATCAAAAAGTGATACCCATGTCAAAAAACAAAGAAGCCACAGTGAGATGGTAGAAGGGGTACAATCATGATAAAATCAAATCCCATACCCACTGGGTGGGTGACCCACAGACCCAAGAACAATAAAGCCAAAGAAGTTCTCGAATTGTTTTGAAGGTTCATCAGGCTTTCCAGCCTGGAGATCTGACAAAGGGACTGGGAATCCCCAGGGAATCTGGCCTTGAGGGCCAGCAGGATTGTTTATAGAACTTCCAGAGGACTGAGGGAAACAGACTCCAGTCTTGGAGTCTTTGTGCAAACAAAACTTTGCATGCACCAAGACCCAGAGGAAAGGAGCAGTGACACCATGGGGGATGGAGTGAAAACTACCTGCTAGTGTTGGAAGGTCTCCTGTGGAGGTGTGGGTCAGCAGGGTCTCACCACAGGGATGGGGGCACTGGAAGGTCCCCCTTGGTGTAAACCCTCTTGGAGTTCGCCATTAACCCTACCATACTGCCTGCAGACCCTAGGCTGGGTTGCCTCAGGTGCAACCCCACCCATCAGCAGATAATTGGATTAAAGCTTTACTGAGCAAGGCCCTGCCCACCAGAGCAAGACCCAGTTTTTCCCATTGCCAGTCCCTCCCATCAGGAAGCTTACACAAGCCTCTAGGCCTCATCCATCAGAGGGCAGACAGAAGAAGCAAGAAGCACACTGTCACAGCCGCTAACACAAAAACCATACTACAGAAAGTTAATCATGATGGAAAAGCAGAAAGCTATCTCCCAGATGAAGACACAAGATAAAATCTCAGAAAAACAACTAAATAAAGAGGAGATAGGCAACCTTCCAGAAAAAGCATTCAGAATAGTGATAGTGAAGATGATCCAGGATCTCAGGAAAAGAATGGAGGCAAAGATTAAGAAGATTCAAGAAATGTTTACCAAAGGCCTAGAAGAACTAAAGAACAAACAGAGATGAATAATATAGTAGAAGGAATCAACAGCAGAATAACTGATGCAGAAGCACAGATAAATGACCTGGAGGACAGAATAATGGAAATCAGTGCCACAGAACAGAATCTAGAAAAAAGAATGAAATGAAATGAAGACAACCTAAGAGATCTCTGGGACAACATTAAATGCACCAGCATTCACATTATATGGGTCCCAGAAGGAGAAGGGAGAGATAAAGGACCTAAGAAAATATTTGAACAGATAATAGCTAAAAACTTTCCAAACATGGGCAAGGAAATAGTCAACCAAGTCCAGGAAGCACAGAGAGTCTCAGGAAGGATAAACCCAAGGAGGAACACACCGAGACACATCGTAATCAAACTGACAAAAATTAAAGACAGAGAAAAAATATTAAAAGCAACAAGGAAAAAGTGACAAAAAATATACAAGGGAACTCCCATCAGACTATCAGCTGATTTCTCAATAGAAACTCTACAAACCAGAAGAGAATGGCATGATGTATTTAAAGCCATCAAAAGGAAGAACCTACAACCAACAATACTCTACCCAGCAAGACTCTCCTTCAAATTTAATGGAGAAATCAAAAGCTTTCCAGACAAGCAAAAGTTAAGAGAATTCAGCACTACCAAACCAACTTCACAATAAATGCTGAAGGAACTTCTCTAGGCAGGAAACACAAGAAAAGGAAAAGACCAACAGAAAATAAACCCCCCAAAATTAAGAAAATGGTAATAGGATCATACAGATTGATAATTACTTTAAATGTAAATGGAGTAAATGCACCAACCAAAAGACGTAGACTGGCTGGGTGAATGAAAACCCGTGCATGCATGCACTTCCACTTACCACATCATTCTGCTTGACCCCCCCCCCCAACTTGCATATAATTATTTTATATTGTTAAATTAATCATGTTCCCATTATGGCTTGCAATTGTAATTATTTTTTGCTTTGTGCCTGGCTATTGATTGTAAAAATTGATAGACATATTTTACTATTGTGATTATGTAACTATAACTCACTTAATACCATTGTATCATGATTGGTCAACAGAAAAATAATAGAACTCTATATCACCAAAACTAGCATCTAAAAAAAAAAAAAGCCTATAATCACTTTTTAAAATCCAGATGCCTATCGAAATTATCTTGAAGTTTTTTGAAAAATGCAAATGTCCAGATACTGTTTTTTTTCTTCAGAGCTCCAGATATGTTTCTAACAAACAGTCATGTCTAAAACAACTGGACTATATGAGGATCTTTTACTTTTTGCTTCACTTTTTCTACTTCATATTCAGTGCTCCCATTTCATTTAGTTTTTGTTCTCTAACTTCTCCATCTCTCCTTTTTTTTTTTTTTTTGATGTTTTTTCTCAAGACTTTATCAAGTGTAGTAGAAAAGCTTTTGTATACATATATATAAATATGTATAATATATATATTTGTTATAGAAACATATAGAAAACTTATGAATTTTTGCCTAACTAAATAAATTATGACATTTTGATTCCACTTGTTCAACTTAGTATGAATAGAATGTTAGATTTCTAATTACAAATAGATATGCAATAAAGAAAATAATTTCAAAAATAATATATGTGTATTTGTATAACTGAATCACCTTGCTGTGCACCTGAAACATAGTATGTCAACTATACTTCAACTATATATATAGTTTTTAAATATATATGTACATATAGACACTACTATGTTATTCTTATGGCTAGAACATGATACAACATAGAAAATCCCTGTCTTTATTGAAGCATGCATTCAGATAAAGGAGAAATAAACAAAAATAAATAAAACAATGTACAACACTGAGCTGTGTTTTGGCTCCATTTTGTACTTAATAACTTTGGGATGCCTATTACACATCCAAATAGGCAGCTGTGTGTGTAAGTGCAAAGCTCAGAGGCAAGGTCTGGACTGGAGATATAAATTTGGAAATCATGAGTATATAAATGATATTTAAAGCCCTGACATTTTCAGGGAACTTAGTGAGTAAGAATATACAGAAAAAGAGATAGTCTGGGAACTCCAACATGTAGAGATCTGGAAGAGAAAGACAGACCAGCAAAAAGAACTGAAAGGGTGTGGCCAGTGAGTTACAAGGAAAACTGTTTCCAGACAAGACAACTCTCTGCCAGTGACAGGGCATGGTAGGGGTGCCAACATGAACCCGTTCCTGCCTCAATGGGCGACTCCACTTGGGGACTGTCTATTAGCCTGGCTGAGGTTTTCTCAGGACCGTGCTGTGATCTGAGGCTCTTCCTACCTGGTCCTCTTTCCCCTTCTCCTTTCCCAAGTGTCAGATGAATCATGTGGTCTGAAAGTTTTCCCTTCCAGCTTCTGCTTACACTCCCTCAGTCCATTCATAGATGTTTGCCTCAATACATCTCTGGTGTGTCTGTTCTCATCAAGCACCTGCTTTCCAGATGAGGATAATTCTGAGGCTTGCATTCAACGTACTTCAGTCTCCCCAGGGAATTGTGCCCCAGCCCCCTCGCTGTGCCTCTGGACTAATGGCATGCCCTCTATTGGCTGTCGTCCCTTCCCCGTATCACTTCCCTCTTACTGACCCATTTCCCTTCCACCTTCCAATACACTACTTGCATTTGAAACTTCATTTCTGAGGAAATCCATACTAAGCTAGATATTATAGAGACACGGATAATCAAAATAAGTATTCTCCAGCAGTAACTTAGGGGTGTTGTGTTTCTGGGGTTTCATTCCAGTATATAGAGACTCTCACATACTAGCTATGTGAGTAGACAGGTAAAAGGCAATTTCAAATGGTCCTGGACCCACATGGTCACAAAGCAATTCACATAGTGTCTGGGATTTCCATGTTCCCAAGAGCCATGAGAACAACAGATGGCAGAAATAGTCTAGAGTTTATTTATATGCAGAGATTGTGCAGTTAATGGGAAGAGGCTTAGCAAGTGAGCCAAATGCTAAAGCACACATCTGGGTGGATGTTTTGGGCAGCTGGGCATAAATCAAGAGGGTTATTATTGTTGTCAAAGAACTGAGGATTGTTATAACCTTCTCACAAGGCACCCATAGAAGGTCCCTGCTTCCAAAAGTGTGGCCTTGATCAGCCCTGGACCTTGAGTTCTGTTTGTCTGCACTTGACCTTCACTAACACTCCCTGTTGCCTAAATTAGGGCCTGAAAGCCTCCCTCCCTCGGACACCACTGCTAACTCTTTAAAGCTGTGAGTTTTAGTCAACTCTTCATAACCCAGCTGTGCATTCTCTGTGGCTAATACCTTTCTCATACCACTGTGCTCCATCTCGAGGTAATTTGTTGCTATGGTCTGAATACTTGTAATTCCCCCAAATTCATAAACCTGAAGGTTATGATATCAGTAGTTAGAAACTTTGAACATCAGGACAGAGCCTTCATGAAAGGGATTGGTGCTCTTATTAAAGAGTCCCCAGAGAGCTGACTTATCCCTTTACCATGTGAGGAGTCAACAACAAGTCTGAGATCCAGAAGAGGGCCTCCACACAACCACTCTGGCACTCTGATGTCAGACTTCCAGCCTCCAGAACTCTAGGAAATGAATGTCTGCTTTTTATAAGCTACTCAGCCTGTGCTATTTTGTTATAGTAGCTTAAATGGACTAAGACACTTGTTCAACTACAAAGCAATTTTAAAAGAAGATCAAGAAGCCCAGTTTTAGGAAGCTAAGTCTATCCCTTGAGCATCTCCTAAAGGACCCAGCAAGTTTACCGCTAAAAATTTACCTAAATAAAATACAATCAAAGAGGAGGACTACTCTTTACATAGTCAAAAGAAAGTGAAAGTCACTCAGTTATATCTGACTGTTTGCAACTGCATGCACTACACAATCCATGGAAGTCTCCAGGCCAGAGTACTGGAGTGAGTAGCCAAAATGGCAACCTGTTTAACAACGTGGTATATGTCAAATAGGAACGCAGTGTGTCAATATGATTAAAATACCACACAGCCTTTGAGAATCATGAAGGAATGTTCCTGGTATGATGAAAGAAAATTACAAAAATATGGATAGAATTATATGGAAATTATTTTAATGTATGTTACATATATGTATACATGTGTAATATGTAAATGTATGTATATATTATGTGTGCATATGTATTTACATTTATATGTCCTAGTGTATAGGAAAGAGCCTAGAAGAATGTCTATCACAAATGGTAATTTCTGAATGGTAGAATTATCAGTGATTTTCTTCTGCTTGTTTTTCTGCAGTTGACAATTTTTCTGAAAATGAGTAAGGTTTCCTTCGATATCAGGAAAGAAATATTGATAAATACTACTTAATAAAAAAGAAGGAACTGTCATTGTGCTCCAAAGACAACCAGCATCCCTTTTGATCAGGGTGGGGTGGAGTCAGGGGTCAGGCATTGCACTGAATCAGCTAAAGGAAAGTTTTCATTCATTTTTTTTTTTCTTTCTGTGTCCTGAGCTGTATGAAGAGCCTGAAGGAAGCTGTGGTCACACTGCCAGCAGGAGAATTTGTGGCAGACATAAGGGCTCATCAGGCATCTTCTAAGTTAGTGGAAAAGCGAACCTGCTAAAGGGAGCTCGTGTGAACCCCTGACACTGCAATCAGAGGGCATCACAGAAGGATCCAAGGCAACTCCCCTAGCACTCTCTTCAGAATGAAGGAGATTTATTCCTTCAAAGACACAAAACTAAGGTCTTTGTGCTCTTACTCCACAAATAAATGTAAAATTCCCGGAGGTACACACACCTATAAGCCAGATGCCCGACTTTTTAAATCTTGGATTAAGAAACAACTGGGGCTTCTCTGGTAGCTCAGCTGGTAAACAATCTGCCTGTAATGCAGGGGAGATCCCAGTTTGATTCCTGGGTTGGGAGGATCCCCTGGAGAAGGGATAGGCTACCCACTGCAGTATTCTTGGGCTCAGTATTCTTGGTGGCTCAGACGGTAAAGAATCACCTGCAGTGCAGGACATCTGGGTTCAATCTCTGGGTTGGGAAGATCCACTGGAGGAGAGCATGGCAACCCACTCCAGTATTCTTGCCTGGAGAATCCCCATGGACAGAGAAGCCTGGTGGGCTACACTCCATGGGGTCACAAAGAGTCAGACACAACTGAGCAACTAAGCATAAGAACCAATTGGCCTTAGGGTTTGGGTTTCATCACTTAACCTTCCAAAACCCCCCATTCTCATATCTGGAAAAGCATGGTCATTATCCTGCCTTGCTCCTAGGGAGGTTATTCGGCAAGCATCTTCTCAGGTACCCAGAAAAAAATTGCTGCAAAGACAGAACTCCCTGAGAGCTTGTCAACATCCTGATCTCAGTAAGGGAGGACCTGATGATTTACCTGATGTTGCTCCCCTCACAGAGTGACAATGGACAGCTTTGGGTGGACAACCAAGGATCCTTGAAGTTCTTGGTTGCAAGGAATAGAAATCTGTTTTGAATAACTTAAGGTAAACAGGATTTATTGGAAAGTTGTCAGAGTTCAAGAGAAAGGAAAAGTGGCCGGGCACTAGGCTTCAGAAGAACAGGGCTGTGTTATGTCTGGGTGTCTACGTAGGATGACAACTGCCTTACAGCCAGAGAAGCTACAAGGTGAGATGGATTCCACTGCTACTGCAGAGATAAATCATCTCCGACACGCCCTCTCATCCCTGGGTCATTCACTCACGTTACAGCACTCCAGGTGCCAGAGCATCGATGATGTGCCTATCTGATGATTTTTGAAGGCAAGAGGGAAGATTTAACCTCCTTTGAAACTGCAATAGAAACTGGTTTCTGGAATCACCCTGCCAACAGCCCCAGTCACAGTGGGACTAATCTTCCTTAACCTGGGTGGATCTCATTTTCACAATCACAAAATGTCAAACATCGAGCCCAGATACCTCACTATTAAGTCAAATGAAGAAAGTATAGACAATCTTATTTACAAAGAAGAAATACAGACACAGACGTAGAGAACAAGTGTATGGATAACAAGGGAAAAGAAGGGGATGGAATGAATTGGGAGCTTGGGATTGACATATATACACCATTAATACGATGTATAAAATCAATAACTAACAAGAGCCTACTGTATAGCACAGGGGATTTTACTCTGTGGTGATCTAAATGGGAAGGAAATCTAAAACAGAGGGATATATGTGTATCTACAGCTGATTCACTTTGCTGTACAGCAGAAACTAACACTACATTGAAAAGCAACTATATGCCAATAATTTTTTTTTAATTTTTGACATATTGTGACAAAAATCAGTGTTGTATTAGAAGCTGCTTCACTGATATCTACCTTCAACCAGCTTTTCTGGTCTTATTTCCTTCAGTTCAGTTCAGTCGCTGAGTCGGGTCCGACTCTTTGTGACCCCATGAATTGCTTGCAGCACGCCAGGCCAGAAATCCCAGGGCTAATCTCCTTCAGAATGGACTGGTTGGATCTCCTTGCAGTCCAAGGGACTCTCAAGAGTCTTCTCCAACACCACACTTCAAAAGCATCAATTCTTCAGTGCTCAGCCTTCTTCCGAGTCCAACTCTCACATCCATACATGACCACTGCCTATTAAACCCAGAGTACTTGCAACAGTATCTCCTCAAGACTTGTTCCACCTTGCTACTTTGTATTAAAAGTGCCCCTCTGCTCACCGCACAGTCTCTCTATAGACTCCTTCAGTTCAATTCAGTTCAGTTCAGTTCAGTTGCTCAGTCGTGTTCGACTCTCTGCGACCCCATGAATCGCAGCACGCCAGGCCTCCCCGTCCATCACCAACTCCCGGAGTTCACTCAGACTCATGTCCATCGAGTCAGTGATGCCATCCAGCCATCTCATCCTCTGTCATCCCCTTCTCCTCCTGACCCCAATCCCTCCCAGCATCAGAGTCTTTTCCAATGAGTCAACTCTTCGCATGAGGTGGCCAAAGTATTGGAGTTTCAGCTTTAGCATCATTCCTTCCAAAGAAATCCCAGGGCTGATCTCCTTCAGAATGGACTGGTTGGATCTCCTCGCAGTCCAAGGGACTCTCAAGAGTCTTCTCCAACACCACGGTTCAAAAGCATCAATTCTTCGGTGCTCAGCTTTCTTCACAGTCCAACTCTCACATCCATACATGACCACAGGAAAAACCATAGCCTTGACTAGACTGGACCTTTGTTGGCAAAGTAATATCTCTGCTTTTTAATATGCTATCTAGGTTGGTCATAACTTTCCTTCCAAGGAGTAAGAGTCTTTTAAGTTCATGGCTGCAATCACCATCTGCAGTGATTTTGGAGCCCAAAAAGATAAAGTCTGACACTGTTTCCACTGTTTCCCCATCTATTTCCCATGAAGTGATGGGACCAGATGCCCTGATCTTCATTTTCTGAATGTTAAGCTTTAAGCCAACTTTTTCACTCTCCTCTTTCACTTTCATCAAGAGGCTTTTTAGTTCCTCTTCACTTTCTGCCATAAGGGTGGTGTCATCTGCATATCTGAGGTTATTGATATTTCTCCCAGCAATCTTGATTCCAGCTTGTGTTTCTTCCAGTCCAGCATTTCTCATGATGTACACTGCATATAAGTTAAATAAGCAGGGTGACAATATATAACAAAATTCATCCATTTTTTTTCAGGCCCAGTTCAAAAGCCATCACCTCCATGATGTTTCCTGGCCATCCCTACCAGTAGGACCCTTTCTCCTCCAAGCTCCACTGTGACTCCATGTCTATAACCCTCTGAAGAGGATTCAGCCTTAGAGTGATGCTGTGTGAAAAAGCAGAGCCTGTAAAGGCAAAAAAAAAAAAAAAATTCTCTCATTCCCTATATCCATGGAGCCCTCAAACACCAGACTCCCTCCCATCACAAAGCATCTCTTTATCCCAGCTCTTCATTACTTTATTTCCTGCTTTCCTCTCTCCCATCTTTATTATGTAAGTAAGACAAACTTCTCCAGCAAGTCTTTGTTTTGTCCTTCTCTGTACATTTTCTGATTCTCTCTTTTTCTCTCTCGCTTTCCTTCAGCCCTCCCTTCTGTGTCCCTGTCCGTCTCTCTCACAAACACACACACACACACACACACACACACACACACATACACACACCCCTAGAAACCATCTGGCAGAGGAACACACTCCCCAGGGGACCGGAGGAGGGAAATTAAGGTGGACATAAAGGGAAACTCTATGAAAGGGGAGATGCTATAAGCACTGCCAGGTTAATAAACCTTATCCTGTTACATATCTATTACACATTTGGAAAATTACCTCGAAATAAAATTATCTGTGCACATGCATTTTCTTTCCAACTGAATTTTAAGAAATTCCAGGGCAGAGACCAAGCCTCAGTCACCTCTTTTGCTCTCATAGAGACCATACCTCATACTTTTTAGCCACTCAACATACATATAATGAATTAATGAGCACATGCATTAGCTAATTAATTAACAATAATCAGCGGGTCACCTGTAGCTATGGTTGTGCTGACAGTGACACAAGGAAGCAAATTAATGATTTTCTAGCTTTTGATCCTAGAAGTTTTATTTCTGCCCTATCTGTACAGATATCATTAATGAGGACTTCAAATAAATGAGATCTATCTAAGAGGCAGGCTTACTACCAAGAGGAGCTGCAAAGCCATTTTGATCTTTCACAGAAAGAAGGGCAGATGGGACTCACAGCATACTCACTCTTTTAAAATGAGCTTTAATTTAATTTCCTTGCCTCTGGCAGTGTCTCTTAGAAGCAGCAAAGTGAATGGCTGTGACAGATTCAAAAGAGGGTGGAGACTGAGGGGTCATCAAAGCTGGGAGGTCAGTGGCAGCAGGCCCCTCACCAGAATGCCTATCACAGGGCCCACCTCTCCCATCACCACATGTTTGAACACTTCAATAAGAGAGATAATTACTATTTCATTGATGCGGTACTTTCTACTTCACTTTCCCAAGTCCATGACCTCATTTAATCCTTTAAGCCATCCTGAGGCCCTCCTTCCTTTTCCTCAGCTACCCCTACCCTATCCACCCAAGTCCACAATTTAAAGCCACGTTTAATTAAAAGGTACATACCTACAACATCAGTGATGAAACAGAGAAAAAAATATTTAGGCCATATTACAGAACATATATATGATGGTTTCAGTGTTCAGACTCTTAAAAATTAGTTGTGATAATGATGAGCTCAAAATTTATTAAGATCTACTAGATGTCTGTAATTTTCCATGCATTTCATCCACCAAACTATGCTGCAAAGAAAACATGGTTATGGTTCCCAATTTACAAATGAATAAACTAGGGCATAAAGAGGTTAAGAGACTTGCCAAAGGTGAAAGTACAATGCACAAGGCTTTGAATATGAAAGTTTTCTGTTCCTGTGTACAGAGTCACCATGTTAACTGTTTCCATGGCCAAATCAAGGGAGAAGATGATGAACTGAAGAAAATTTCTTTACTGTAAGACTTTACAGTTTTTAACACGGTGTTTTGCATTACAGTTCTGTAAAAGCTAGCTTCTGAATTCATTTGATCATGATATACTTTTGTTCTGCTGGAAGTAGTATGCTAGTTTGGGAAAGATGCCGTGAGTTTAGATTCTACCTTGAATTCAAAGCCCCTGGAAAGCTGTTTGATGTTTCCAAAGAAGGCTCTAAGAGCAGCCTCACAGCACATCATGAAAAACAAGAAGAAACACGATCTGCCATTTTCATCACCCCAGGCTCTTCAGCAAATTGTTGTGCCCATTTTTTGGAAAGAAGAAACAGGCCTACACAAGCTTGTCTGATTTGCCTAAGTTGTGGAATCACGATTCAAACCAAGACAGGCTAACCTCAGAAGCAATGCTCTGAATTCCTGGACAGTCATACTGCCACTGCCATGTGGACAGTGAGCAACAAGAATCCCTGAGCCACAGCATGTCGCCATGGCAACAGCACAGGCTAAAGGACAGAGCCTGGCTGTGACTTTAGGCTGGGCCAACTTCACCAAATCTCAGTTTTTCCATCTATAAAATGAGAGCATTAAAACTGACTTTTTAGAGATTGATGTGAAGATTAAAGACTTAGAAACTTGCCTACAGTAAATGCTTGATAAACATAAGCTAATTAAGTAATTAATTCCAAACAAAACACATCACATTTTCTAGAAGAGTTTTACTTTTCAAGGTAAGGTGATATTGTCTCCCCTGAAATTTCTCCCAAGGCACAGATGACAACAGACAGGACAGGGAAGACAATACGGAGTCACAAATCTCTGGTTCATTTGTCTAGCTGGGACAATTGCCACAGGAAAACATGAACACACAGGCTCAATGTATTCTTTTTAGTTATAACCAGCCTTCTTCCTATGCTCTTCTTTATTGTCCTGTACCCATCCTGTTCAGATTCCATTTAGATTCTCCCTCGAAGAGGAACTGCCTCTCTTCATACATACTTCACTTTACTCTTTCTGACTGTTGCCTTCACTTCCATATGGCTTATTTAACAATGATGTGACCTAACAGGACCCCTCTAACCTGGGCTCCTGAGAGTGGTGTCTACTCACCTGAGAACCACCAGATCTTCTTCAAACTGTTGAACCTCCAAACATTTTGTTCACCTCACATTTGGGACACAGGAATGTGAATACTCTGCAGTCTATTTGGCCTCTCTGGCCTCTGTGTTATATATAAGCAGGTATTCCATGTTCTCCCAAACCTGCTAGTAGGTTCTCATTCAATAACGTAATATACAGAATGTTTCCAACATACATTGCAACATACATTGCAAAGGGTACCTTTGCAAACACACCAGTGCTATATGTATATTTCTTTTTATACATTTTCTCCTCTGATACAGTAGATTCCTCTTCTGATCAATACTATCCATGGAATAAACAAAAGAAAAAAGTAATGAACCCGAATCCACTAGCACCTAGTACAAGCCACCATGAATGAAACAGCCATCACTAATCTATATGATGCTTTGTTTTGCAAATTAGCAAAAGGGCACTTTTTCTGGACCTCACAACAACACACAATAGGGCAAGTCTGGGTTGGACTTCAGCGCCCACCTCCCCGCCCTTCTGGATGCTCTCAGAACATCCCTAGTAACTGTACAGGGTGGCCTTGATCATCTTTTTCTAGATTACTACACTAATTTATCTCTTCTCCCTTCTTTTTTATCTTGACAACATATATCCTATTCTCAACACAGCCCTTGAATTGATCTCTTCAAAATGTGCATCAGATCATATGCCCCTCCTACTTGAAATCCTCACCCCTGGAATAAAATTCAAAATTCTTCACATGACCAACAAGATTCTGCCAAATCTGGCTCCTTCTTTCCTCATTCTGCATATTCTTCTCTTGTTCACTCTGTTTCAGCCACAACGACCTTCTTTCTGTTTCCTAAACACTCAGGGTTTGTTCCCACTTCAGGGTTTTTGTTTCTGCTATTAGCCAACTAAACTGCATAATAACCTCCCCCACATCAGTGGCTGACCACAATAAACCTTTATGTAGGGTGTGCCTGTGTCGACAGGTCTGCGGGTCAGCTGTGCCTCTGCAGGGACCAGCTCTGCCTCAGGCTGCAAGATGGCTGGGGCTGCTTCCATGCTATCATTTGGGTTCAGACCTGCCCCATGAATAATATCCTTCCTGAATCACTGCCACCAGCCCTGTTCTTTTCATTGCAAGTGGCAGGAATATGAGACCAGGCTATACCACGTGAATAAGTTTTAAGACTTGGAGACTATTCCATTGGCTAGAATAAGTTATATGACCATGCCTAGCATCAGAGGGACAGAAAATCCATTCCACCCAAAATGAGAGTGTATCTCAAAGTTACCTGGCAAATATGATGGGTATATATCCCTGTTACAGGGCAGTGAGGTATCTGGACCCATAATCCTATAGATGAGATTATTCCTCATACTACTGCTACTGCTAAGTCACTTCAGTCGTGTCCGACTTTGGGCGACCCCATAGACGGCAGCCTACCAGGCTCCTCCGTCCATGGGATTTTCCAGGCAAGAGTACTGGAGTGGGTTGCCATTGCCTTCTCCGATTCCCCATACTAGGAATGTTCTGTCCCCACATTTTCTCATGGCTAGCTCCTTCTGTCTGAAGATGTCACCTCCTCCCAAAGGCCATTTTGGGCCACTGTATTCCAAAAGTACATGTACCACCATATACACTGGGATACATGGCCAATGGAGGAGGAAATGGCAAACCACCCCAGTACACTTACTGTGAAATCTCATGAACTGTATATAAGTTGATATATACAACTGTATATAATTTGTATATAACTGTATATCAGTTGTATCCAACTCTTTGTGACCCCATGGACTATACAGTCCATGGAATTCTCCAGGACAGAATACTTGAGTGGGTAGCCATTCCCTTCTCCAGGGGATCTTCCCAACTCAGGGATCAAACCCAGGTCTCTCACATTGCAGGTGGATTCTTTACCAGCTGAGCCATGAGGGAAGCCTGAACTGTATAAAAAGACATGAAAAAAAGATATGATACCAAAAGATGAGTCCCACAGGTTGGAAGGTGTCCAATTCGCTATTGAGAAAGAGCTAAGGACAATCACTAATAGCCCCAGAAAGAATGAAGCAGCTAGGCCAAAACAGAAATGATGCTCAGTTGTGGATGTGTCTAGTGATAAAAGTAAAATCTGATGCTGCAAAGAACAGTAATGTATAGGGACCTGGGATGTTAGGTCCATGAATCAAGGTAAACTGGATGTGGTCAAGCAGGAGATGGTAAGAATAAACATCGACATCTTAGGAATCAGTGAACTAAAATGAATGGGAATGGGAGAATTTAATTCAGATGACCATTATATCTACTGTGGTGGACAAGAATCCCATAGACAAAATGAAGTAGCCCCCATAATCAACAAAAGGATCTGAAATGTAGTACTTGGGTGCAACCTCAAAAATGACAGAATGATCTCAGTTCAATTCCAAAACAAAGCATTCAGTATCACAGATATCCAAGTCTATGCCCCAACCACTAATGCCAAAGAAACTGAAGTTGAACCAGTTGATCAGTTCTATGAAGACCTAAAAGACCTCCTAGAACTAACACCAAAAAAAAAAAAAAAGAAGAAGAAGAAGTTCTATTCATCATTGGGGATTGGAATGCAGAAGTAGGAAGTCAAGACATACCTGGAGTAGCAGGCAAGTTTGGCCTTGGAGAACAAAATGAAGCAGGGCAAAGGCTAACTGAATTTTGCTAAGAGAATTCACTGGTCATAGCAAACACCCTTTTTCAACAACACAAGAGATTACTTTACACATGGGTATCACCAAATGGTCAATACCAAAATCAAACTGATTACATTCTTTGTAGCTGAAGATGGAGAAACTGTATACAACCAGCAAAAATAAGACCTGGAGCTAACTGTGGCTCAGATCATCAGCTTCTTACAGCAAAATCCAGGCTAAAACTAAAGAGACTGGGGAAACCACTACGTCAGCCAGGTATGACTTAAATCAAATCCCCTATGAATATGAAGTAGAGGTGATGAATAGATTCAAGGGGTTAGATCTAGTAAGCAGTTCTCCTGAAGAACTATGGACAGAGGTTCATAATATTGTACAGAAGACAGTGAACAAAACCATCCCAAAGAGATGGCAAAGCAAGAAGTCAAAGTGCTTATCTGAGGAGGCTTTACAAATAGCTGAAGAAAGAAGAGAAGCAAAAAACAAGGGAGAAAAAGAAAGGCACATACAACTAAACACAGATTTCCCAAGAATAGCAAAGAGAGACAAGAAGGCCTTCTTCAGTGAATGGTGCTTAAAAATAGAGGAAAACAACAGAAGGGGAAAGTCTACAGATCTCTTCAGGAAAATTGGAAATATCGAGGGAACATTTGGCCCAAAGATGGGCACAATAAGGGACACAAATGGTAGAGACCTAGTAGATGCTGAAGAGATCAAGAATACATGGAAGAACTGTGCAAAAAAAGGTCTTAATGAACCAGATTACTACGATGGTGTGGTCAGTCACCCAGAGCCAAATATTCTGGAGTGTGAAACCAAGAGGGCCTTAGAAAGCACTGCTATAATAAAGCCAGTGGATGTGATGGAATTCCAGTAGAGCTATTCAAAACCCTAAAGGATGATGCTATCAAAGTGTTTCACTCAATATGTCAGCAAATCTGGAAGACCCAGCAGTGGTCACAGGACTGGAAAAGGTCAATCTTCATCCCAATTCCCAAGAAGGTATTAAAGAATATTCTGTTAGATAATTGCACTCATCTCCAAGGTTAGTAAGGTCATGCTTAAAATCTTGCACGCTAGCCTTCAGTATTACGAAAGCCAAGAACTTCCAGATGCCCAAGCTGGGTTTAGAAAAGGCAGAGGAACCAGAGATCAAATTGCCAACATTCACTGGATCATAGAGAAAACAAGGGAATTCCAGAAAAAATATCTACCTCTGTTTCATTGACTATGCTAAAGCCTTTGACTGTGTGGATCATAACAAACTGTGGAAAGCTCTTAAAGATATGGGAATACCAGACCACCTTACCTGTTCCCTGAGAAACCTGTATGTGTGTCAAGAAACAACAGTTAGAACCCTATATGTAACAACCAATTGATTCAGGATTGGGAAAGGAGTACAGCAGGGCTGTCTGCTGTCACCCTGTTTATTTAACCTACATGCTGAGCACATCATGAGAAATGCCAGGCTGGATGAGTTACAAACTGGAATGAAGACAGGCTGGAGAAACATCAACAACCTCAGATATGCAGAATATACCAGTCTAATGGCAGAAAGTGAATAGGAACTAAAGAGCCTCTTGATGAGGGTGAAGGAGGAGAGTGAAAGAGCCAACTTAAGTAAATATTAAAAAAACGAAGATCATGGCAAGATGGGCTCGATAAAGGACAGAAATGGCATGGACCAAACAGAAGCAGAAGATATTAAGAAGAGGTGGCAAGAATACACAGAAGAACTGTACAAAAGAGATCTTCACGACCCAGATAATGACAATGGTGTGATCACTCACCTAGAGCCAGACATCCTGGAATGTGAAGTCAAGTGGGCCTTAGGAAGCATCACTATGAACAAAGCTAGTGGAGGTGATGGAATTCCAGTTGAGCTATTTCAAATCCTCAAAGATGACGCTATGAAAGTGCTGCACTCAATGTGCCAGCAAATTTGGAAAACTCAGCAGTGGCCACAGGACTGGAAAAGGTCAGTTTTCATTCCAATCCCAAAGAAAGGCAATGCTAAAGAATACTCAAACTACCACACAATTGCACTCATCTCACATGCTAGTAAAATAATGCTCAAAATTCTCCAAGCCAGGCTTCAGCAATACATGAACCGTGAACTTCTAGATGTTCAAGCTGGTTTTAGAAAAGGCAGAGGAACCAGGGATCAAATTGCCAACATCCGCTGGATCATGGAAAAAGCAAGAGAGTTTCAGAAAAACATCTCTTTCTGCTTTATTGACTAAGCCAAAGCCTTTGACTGTGTGGATCACAATAAAGTGTGGAAAATTCTGAAAGAGATGGGAATACCAGACCACCTGACCTGCCTCTTGAGAAACCTATAAGCAGGTCAGGAAGCAACAGTTAGAACTGGACATGGAACAATTGACTGGTTCCAAATAGGAAAAGGAGTATGTCAAGGCTGTATATTGTCACCCTGCCTATTTAACTTATATGCAGAGTGCATCATGAGAAATGCTGGGCTGGAAATCAAGATTGCCGGAATCAAGATTGCCAGGAGAAATATCAATAACCTCAGATATGCAGATGACACCACCCTTATGGCAGAAAGTGAAGAGGAACTAAAAAGATTCTTGATGAAAGTGAAAGAGGAGAGTGAAAAAGTTGGCTTAAAGCTCAACATTCAGAAAACTGAAGATCATGGCATCTGGTCCCACCACTTCATAGGAAATAGATGGGGAAACAGTGGAAACAGTGTCAGACTTTATTTTTCTGGGCTCCAAAATCACTGCAGATGGTGACTGCAGCCATGAAATTTAAAGATGCTTACTCCTTGGAAGGAAAGTTATGACCAACCTAGACAGCATATTCAAAAGCAGAGACATTACTTTGCCAACAAAGGTCCATCTAGTCAAGGCTATGGTTTTTCCAGTGGTCATGTATGGATGTGAGAGTTGGACTGTGAAGAAGGCTGAGTGCAGAAGAATTGATGCTTTTGAACTGTGGTGTTGGAGAAGACTCTTGAGAGTCCCTTGAACTGCAAGGAGATCCAACCAGTCCCTCCTAAAGGAGATCAGTCCTGGGTGTTCTTTGGAAGGACTGATGCTAAAGCTGAAACTTCCAATACTTTGGCCAACTCATGTGAAGAGTTGACTCATTGGAAAAGACTCTGATGCTGGGAGGGATTGAGGGCAGGAGGAGAAGGGGACAACAGAGGATGAGATGGCTGGATGGCATCACTGACTCAATGGACATGAGTTTGAGTGAACTCTGGGAGTTGGTGGTGGACAGGGAGGCCTGGTGTGCTGCAATTCATGGGGTCTCAAAGAGTCGGACACAACTGAGTGAGTGAACTGAACTGAAATGAAGATCATGGCATATGGCCCCATTATTTCACGCAAATAGCAGGGGAAAAGGTAGAAGTAATGACAAATTTCCTCTTCTTGGGTTTTAAAATCACTGTGGATGATGATTGCAGCCATGAAATCAGAAGATAATTGCTTCTTAGCAGGAAAACTATGACAAATCTAGACAGTGTGTTGAAAAGCAGAGACATTACTCTGCCAACAAAGGTCCATACAGTCAAGGCTATGGTCTTTCCAGTGGTTATGCATGGTTGTGAGAACTGGACTGTAAAGAAGGCAGAGTGCAAAGAATTGATGTTTTCAAATTGTGGTGCTAGAGAAGACTCCTGCGAGTTCCTTGGACAGCAAGGAAATCAAACCAGTCAGTCTTAAGGGAAATCAACCTTGAATACTCATTGGAAGGTCTGATGCTGAAGCTGAAGCCCCAGTATTTTGGTCACCTGATGAGAACAGCCAACTCATTGGAAAAATTCCTGTTGCTGGGAAAGATTGAAGGCAGAAGGAAAAGAGGGAGTTGGTGGATGAGATGGCTGGATGGCATCACCAGTGCAATGGACATGAACTTGAGCAAACCCCAGGAGATGGAAAGGCACAGGGAGGCCTGGTGTGCTACAGTCCATGGGGTTGGAAAGAGTCGGACATGACTGGGTGACTGAACAACAACACATGGCCACAGTTAAGTTCATGTACTTCCAATGACTCTGTAATCCATTATTCAGTTTTGTTTTGTTCATTGTATGTATAGATGGAAATTCATTTACTTATATCTTGGCTTACATCTTTATCATATCTCCAACCACTAGGAATGTAAGCAAAGGGGTTTTCTCTGCTTTATTCACTGCTCTAACCACAATTTGGCATGGAGTAACAGTTCAATAAATTTTGGCTGGATAAGTACAGTTTAGAAACCTGTATTCTTATTCCTTAATTCTATGTTAGTCCCTCAGCATATTTTCAATTACTTGCTGTCATACATGAATATAATATATGTGAATATATTATATTATATATTATATTATTAATAATATAAATATGTGAATGCAGGGGTGGGCTTCCCTGGTGCCTCAAATGGTAAAAAATCTGCCTGCAATGTGGGAGACCTGGGTTCAATCCCTGGGTTAGTAAGATCCCCTGGAGAAGGGAACAGCTGCCCACTCCAGTATGGGGCCTCCCTTGTAGCTCAGTCGGTAAAGATTCTGCCTGCAATGCAGGAGACCTGGGTTCGATTCCTGAGTCAGGAAGATCCCCTGGAGAAGGAAATGGCAACCCACTCCAGTATTCTTGCCTGGAGAATCCTATGGACAGAGGAGCCTAGCAGACTACGGTCTATAGGGTCACATGAATCGGATACAACTTAGCAACCAAACCACCAGGCATGTGAGAGTCAGGGAAGATGATTAAATCTATAGTGTAATGTAGATGTAATATTGTATATACAATGTAATATAGATGTAATAAAAACAGAGGATTTCAAATCAAGCTCTGGTATCCTGAGACCAAAGACTCAGTGTTACTGCTATGAAGTAGAAATAAAAATTGTAGATTTTTCTGCCAAGGATTAAATTAGATGATGCATGTATAACACTTACCTTAAAGAGAGGAGAGTAGTAAGTGGTGATTTGAAAGGGTAAGACGTAACCCAGACAGTAGAGGACTTGTAGGACAATGTGAAAATTTGTTGATGAGTGGCTCAGATGGGACACATATTTCTGAGGTTTTTCAATCAGATTTCCTCAGTGATTTCATTGGTAACAAGTGGATTGGCAGCCCTCTGTTCCTGTTGTCACGCAGGCCATTCAGGTTGGGACTGGCTGTTGATTGCATTCCCAAAGTAGCCTCTCTATGCTTCTCTGTACTGAGGGACTATCAATGGCCTTCTTTTGTTTTTTAAACTAGTTTATAGTTCCTCAAGCATTGCTTCAGGTCTACAAAACAGTCTCTATATCTATCCTAAATGATATAATCACGTTTTTCCATCAGATCCTCATAAAATTCCATCTTGAGAACATGAAGCTGGACTCAATCTTTTAGATTTTTAAAGGACTCTACAGCCATCATTTTGGAACAGGCTGCTTCTTAGAAGAACTTTTCTAATGAGTTAATTTTCCCATGAAGTAGGTAAGAAACCAACCAGACAGCCCTGTTTTGGTAAAAGGATAAATTAAGGCAAAGAGCAGAAACTGACCTCAAAGTTAGCTCTCCTAGTTGCAAAAATATGTGGTTAATTCTCTTATTTTAGAACTGACCTTCAGTTAGTATTGGATTCTTGAATAGTCATCCCTCCTCCTTTATAATGATTACCAAAATTTAGTAGTTTAATAATACTTTTGTGGCAAGAGTATAAGAAAACAGTTACTCTTGCTTACTGGGAGTACAATTCTATAATATTTCCCAAGAGTAATTTGGCATTTACATTCAAATTTAAAATGCACATCCACTTTGGCTGAGGAACTCTGTCTAGTACTCTAGGAGACAGCTGTTCTTGTAAAAATATGTGTATATATAAGATAATCTATATATATGTTATAGAATATACAGATAAAGATTATATATAGATAACTATATCTAACTCTCAGCATTGTTTGAAATTGAAACAAACAAGCCTACTTACACTGTATATGCTTAGAAACACACTGGACAGCTGCACAAAAACTATTTGGAAGTTATTGGAGAGACAATGGAACCAAAGGCACAGAGAATTAAAAAAAGCACCAAATGGAAAGAAGAAACTTACTTCTCCATTTATGGGATGATGATTAAATTTTTACACATGAGTGTGTTTTAATTTTATTTTGAAAATATGTAGATAATAAAAAGAAAGCAAATGTATCTCCCCCTACAGGACTGTGTGAAGTAGACATTTAAAGGCACCCAACTTCTCTTGTTCATGTTCCTGGTTCATTTGCTCCCAACTCCAAGACAACATACACATTCTTCCTAAAATGAGAGAACTGACTTCAGCATCTCAAGGATGCCAGCCTGAGGAGGAAACAGACCAGCAGAGAGTCCCTGGCTTGGGGGAAACTGGCCGGCTTGGGGACGTCAACAGGCAAGATTTCAAAGCACAATCAAGTCATGTCATACTGTGGAAGGTATTCGCTTGTTTTTTGGTCCTTTTGGGAGGTGAGATCTGTCTCTCCACCCTGGAAGTAATGGTGCATAGTTGGAACATGGGCCTTAATGAGTTCAAAATCCTCCCTGCAATCTGAAGGGAAAGTCACTCTGTCAAGGTCAAAGACTAGAATTCAGTTATTTTTTAATTTTTATTGGAGGATAGTTGATTGACAATGTTGTATTAGTTTCTGCTGTACAGAAAAGTAAATCAATTGCACATATACATATATCCACTCTTTTTTCAGATCTTATTAATATTCCCATATAGGTCATTGGAGAGTACCAAGTGGAATTCCCTGTGCCATAGAGTAGGTTCTTATTGGTTATCTCTTTTATGTATAGCAGTGCGTATGTGTCAATCCAGTTATTTTAACAAAAGGGTCCGTGAAAGAGGTAAGAGAGGAAGTGGATGTCATCCATCCTGCACTGCACAGATCAAGTGCATGTCGTAGGAAAATGGTTTTGAGCATCTGTGATGGGGTTGGCAATCCCAACAATGACAACAATGGCTTTTTGTTGACTATATGCTCTGAGCCAGGCATTGT
This sequence comes from Bubalus bubalis, assembly GCF_019923935.1. Classification (NCBI taxonomy): domain Eukaryota; kingdom Metazoa; phylum Chordata; class Mammalia; order Artiodactyla; family Bovidae; genus Bubalus; species Bubalus bubalis. Next base: position 54,460,227 of record NC_059165.1, on the reverse strand, counting down.
GCTAAGCTTGCCATACACACTTTCTCATTAGACTCTTGCAACAGACTGGCCATGTTGATCTTCCAGATTAAATACTTATCCAACAGATAAGTGGCAGAGCCAGGAATAAAACTACATTGGCCTGATTTCTCAAGCCCAGGCTCTCATCCACTCTCAGACAAGATGCTGTTATTTTTTCCCTGACATTCTAAGTGGCTTTTTAGAGAAATAGGGTCACTCAGACTGCCCTACACAACAGTAGAAAGGTTTCTGTGTCTGAACATCCATTATATAGGCTTCCTGGGCCAGGCTCACGGGCACTTTGCCTTCCCCTTGGCCATCTCAGCCAGAACCAAAATAACCACTTGTTAAGTGCACAGTCGTCGTTGTAGTGATCATTTCCCGAGCTTCTCTGGTTTATCCTGATAGAAACCCAACCTTCTATTTCACTCTTCATCCCCCTTCATTTTACGCATCAGAACAACAGAATACTATAAAGGAGATGCTGTTTTCTTCCTTTTATTGTTGCAGAAATGGAGCATCTTGCCCAGGGTTCCCTAACTAATTATTAACATTTCAGAATCTCAAACTCTTTCATTGATGAACAGGAGATAATAATATCTAACCCTCAGAGGGGGAGAGATCAGGTCTCTGAAGTTCAGAATACAAAGTAGTCACACAATAAATTGCACCTGCTGTCATGTCATTTCAAAGTAGTTAAATCACCCTGGGAAGCTATCTACAACCTGCGTGTCCCTGCTCAAGGTGTATAACTTCTCCAAACACCACCTGTCCAATGGAAATATTATTAAGCTCACCCAGCTCTAATTATATTTTGAGGATAAAATGGAATAAATACATAAAATAACTCTACCAGTGACTGGTTCATACTCAGAATTGAATATATAAAAACCTCCTCTGGTAAGAATGCTGTTGACATGTGCCCATCTATGTAACTCCAAGAATTTGATATGTGGCTACAGAAATAATTTTCTCCTTCTCCTTGCCCCTTCCCTCAACCCTCTTTTCCCTAGATTCCTTGCACAAATATTGAATATTGTTGTTGCTGTTTAATTGATCAGCCATGTCCAACTCTTTGTGACCCCATGGACCATAGCCTACCAGGCTCCTCTGTCTAGAGATTTTCCAGGAAAGTATACTGAATGAGTTGCCATTTCCTTCTCCAAGGGATCTCCCTGACCCAGGGATTGAACCCAAGTCTCCTGTATTGGCAGGTGGATTCTTTACCATTGAGTCACCAGGCAAGCCTGATATTGAATATTATGTGGGTGTGTGTGTATCTGCTAAGTCACTTCAGTCTGACTCTTTGCAACCCTATAAACTGTAGCCCTCCAGGCTCCTCTGTCCATGAGATTCTCCAAGTAAGAATACTGGAGTGGGTTGCTATACCCTCCTCCAGGGGATTTTCCTGACCCAGGGATAGATCCTGTGTCTCTTATGTACCCTGCATTGGCAGGTGGGTTCTCTACCACTAGCACCACCTGGAAAGCCCCATATTGAATATTATGCAGTAATTATTCCCTTCCCTTAATGCTGCCTTTTAATAAGACAAGACAGCTGTACCACTGGCTCCAGCTTTTCTTCTCATCCTTCAAGTCTCTGAGGACTCCTCCCAGTGGCCTGCAGCAAGATGCCTTGGAGGGGGCTGCATCTTGGCTGAAGTCTGTTTCAGAGATACAGCCCATGTGATTCTCAGCTCTGGCATATGCTTGATCACTTTCCAGCACAGCTTTTGATGTGAAAGGGAGGAAGTAAGACTCTCTCTTACCCATGGCTAAAAATAATTTCAGAAGGCTGGAGGCAAAGCAGAGGTGATGCCAGCTATCTCCTGGAACAGTTGATAAAACGGCTGCCTCCCGCAAGCCAATTTCATGCATTTCCTTTTCTATCTTTCTGCTTCCCATACATACTTTTTTTTTTTTTTCTGGACATCCTGGGGAAAGCCTCACATAATAAGCTAGGAAAACTTGGTATCCTGTCATCTCATCTTCCACCTGGGGTTGTCACTTCCTCTTTGCTAAGTCTTCTCACTGAGTCAGCCCATCTGATTAGAAGACCTGTTCTCTCCCGTCCAGCCTTCAGTTGCCCAGTTTTTGGAACTCAGCAGCACTGTATGAAACACACCAGATCTGTCAAAAGGCAAGATGTTTCATAGATGCCTGGAAGCAGGGCAAAGAAGGCTGGCTGGGATACACGATGCAAGATACAGGCAGATTATGACACTGGGAGGCTGGAAACTCAAAGGTGACTTCAACCTTGTAGCCCTTTGATTCGAAGAGTGGTGGCTGCAGCCTCTAATTGCTCTCCTAAAAGCCAGCTCAGTGGAAACTGTCCCTGGCAGCAAGCACCCACATTGTGCCTCTTGGGGCCTCAGGGAGCTACTTCCCGTCTGCTATCTGTGATGTGATGATCTTTGTGAAATGCACATGCACAGGGCCAGCTGGGACCTAAAGAGGCCAAAGAATTCAAATGTTCTGACGACCTAGAGGGGTGGGGTTGGAGTGCTGGGAGGGAGCTCAAGTGGTACAGAACCCACCTGCCAATGCAGGAAATGTAAGATACGTAGGTTTGATTCCAGGGTCAGAAAGATTCCCTGGAGGAGGAAATGGAAACCCACTCCAGTATTCTTGCCTGGAAAATCCCATGCAGAGAGGAGCCTGGGGGACTACAGTCCATGGGGTCACAAAGAGTCAGACATGACTGAAGCGACTTAACATACATACACACACACGTATATGTATATGTGTGTGTGTGTGTGTATGCTTCCCAGGTGGCACTAGTGGTAAAAAAAACCTGCCTTCCAACACAGGAGACATAAGAGACACAAGTTCAATCCCTAGGTGGGGAAGATCCCCTCAAGGAGGGCATGGCAACCCACTCCAGTATTCTTGCCTGGAGAATCCCCATGGACAGAGGAGCCTGGCAGGCTATAAACTATAGGGTCACAAAGAATCAGACACAACAGAAGCAACTCAGCACACATGTATACACACACACACACACACACACACACACTCTTATAGCTGATTCAGGCTATTGTATAGCAAAAACTAACAAAGCATTGTAAAGAAATTATACTCTAAGAAAAAAGTATAACAAGTATAAAATCATAAAAAGCAAATATACTCTAATAAAAAATATTTTAATTTAAAAATAATGAAATTAAAAGTTTAAATTAAATTTAAATTTATATAAATATAAAATTATATAAATAAATATTATATAATAAATTTATTATTTATTCATATAACAAAATTACATGAAATATAAAATTTAATTTTAAATTTAATTTTTAAATTTTTGTTTCAAATTTATTTGAAAGGAATCAGAAACAAAATGTGTAGACACAGACCCAGAGACAGAATTGTGGGCTTGCAAATCCTTTGGAATTAATTGTATATACAGACATATCTTTTTATATTAATTTAATTTTTAAATTAAAATTTAAAATTATTTTAAATTAAAAAAACAATAAAATAAAAATCACTACCACTGTGTGTTTACTGAGTGTCAGATATTACCTCTTAAACCTTACACTATCATATCCGCCCAAGATTTAAGATGTTACACTCATTTTTTTACAGAGAAAGATCAAGAAATGGATTATGCTCTTTAACTCCTTGTCCAGTGGATCAATTAGGAAAGTGTCTGTAAGGAATTGAAAACCCAATAGACAGTGGCTCACACAAGAGGGGAATTATTATCTTACATAAGCGTGTGACAGAGACAGGCAGCTCTGGCCATTGGTCTAATGTTTCAAAAATGATCCCATCTCTGTTGATTCCAGAGATCTTCCTGTAAGTTGCAGAATGATAGCTCCAGCTCTGGAAATGTTGTGTTCATTCAAAGTGGCTGAAAGACATCAAGGGACAAACGCCAGCACCTCTGTGATTTCTGTTAGGAAAACAATGTCTCCTCTGAACTTTCTAAAGTCTCCTCCCCATCCCCAGGAGTGACTCACAGGTCAGAAATAAGTGACACAGCCATTCCTAGCTGCAACAGAAGCTGGGAAATCAGTATTCCACCTTTCCAGGCTCTACCATGGGGGCAGGCAGGTGAATGATGCTGCTGATTTGGAATGGGATGGTGGTGGTGGTGATGGTAGTGAGAAGCAGACAGCCTCAAGAGATATTTGGTGGTAAAAATCACCAGATAGAGCTTGCCGACTTCTCCCCCATCTCCCATGTGTGGGAGATGGGAGAGAAGGAGGAGTCCGGGATGAATACTAATTTGGTACATACACTGAGACTGAGAGTCACAAATAAAAAAAAAAAGATTTTGGAAATGGGAAGTCATGAGAGCACTCTTGGGCATATTAAGGCTGAAGAGTCCTTGACAAAGAGGGAAGAGGGGGAATGAATTGGAAGACTGGAATTGACATATATACACTATTGATACTATGTGTAAAATAGGTAACTAACGAGAACCTACTATATAGCACAAGGAATTCTACTCACTGCTCTGTGGTGATCTAAACAAGAAAGACACTTTAAAAAAGAAGATATATATATATATATATGTATATGTGTGTGTGTGTGTATATATATATATATATATATATATATGTATATCACTGCTCTGTGGTGATCTAAACAAGAAAGACACTTTAAAAAAGAAGATATATATATGTGTATATGTGTGTATGTATATATATATGTATATATATGTGTGTGTGTGTGTGTATAGTTGATTCACTTTGCTGTAACAGCAGAAACTAATTTGACATTGTTAAAGCAACTAAACTCCAATAAAAATTAATAATAAAAAAAGACTGATATGTCCTTGAAACATTGAAATGGAGATGTTAGCAGTGAAATACAGAAAACTGTCTAGGCTGGACATAGATTTGTGGTTATCAATCACTTGGGAGCTCCCATGTTCTTTATTGACACTACTGCTCTCTTGAATTCTCCACAGCAGTGGTCTGTACCTGGACAGATACAATATATTCCCCCAGGAGATACTTGGCAATGTCTGGAGACATTTTTGGTGTCACAATTGATCAATGTTCAAAGATTTTTCCAGTCCAGATTGTCAGTCATGCTGAGAAACCCTGCTCTATAACAACCTCACTTCTGACCTTAAGGCTTTCCTGGCCCACAGGCCTCTTAGTGTCTAATTTTTATCCTTCTTGTGAAAGTGAAAGTCACTCAGTCATGTCTTGCAGAGGTCCAGCCCCGGCTGATCCAGAGTATTCGAAGGGGAGACGGAGTAGGCGACCTATTTATTTATTTATTCAGAGATATAAAGAATAATAGAATGAGGATAGCTCAGTAGGAAAATTCAGTGGAGAAAAGAAGCTGAGTAGCTTGGTTTACGCGGAAAATCAATATAACCCATGACACCAGGCTAGCTCTGACCACGGAGGCCGCAGGCGCCCTCTCGAATAGAGGAAGGTGCCCCACTTTAGACACCTTCTCGAGTGGGTCTTAGAAGCCCAGGCAAATAAATGGTCGCAGAGGATATCCACGCTCCAGATGGATACTCAGCTGGAGGTTGAGGGGAAGAATGACATGGGGAGACCAAGCTTTGGTGAGCAAGGCCCGTAGCTTTATTTTCAACAGGGGTTTTTATACCCTAAGTTACACATAGAGGATAATAGGGAATGCAAAGTCAGCAGTCTTTGATGCTTATCAAAAACCAGGGTTTCTTTCCTGCAAATTTATCGTATGCAAATGGTTTAGGTGATTTACATCATCTTTTGGCCAGAAGGCCTATTAACATTTTATGACTCTTGACAAGGACTAATCAACAAAGACTTATTTTCTCTAAGAGTAATTATTTTAAGGTTTGGCGCCATCTTCCGAAGATAAAATTGCATTTCCATAGGGCAGATGTGTAATGGGTTTACAAAGGAAAGAATTTATTACCTTAAGGGTCTAAAGTTACTAACACCAAGGCCACTACTTATTTTTTCTACATACCAACTATATTAATTAATACACATTCAAGGATACAATACAGGGGATGTGAAAACTTGGCAACAAGCATTGGCTCATCAACGAAATATTTTACTAGTTTTATTCTGACAGTTTCTAACTCTCTGAGAGGCTCTAAGCTATTTGAATATCTTAAGCTCCCGTGCCTCTCGAGGCTGGGAGACTGTAAACAATCGTATGCATAGCTGTAGGTGTCCGGGTAAACTTGTCAGGCGAGTTAGAGAGCCATCTGAGGGGTTTGGATTTAAACACTCCTAATTGCCCAGGAACTTTATTAATTGGAGCTGTAAGTTAACTCTTTGACAGAGAGAGCGAGATGGTGGTAGGGGACAGCTCCCAGTAAAGTCAGAGGTGAGAGCACAAAGCAATAAAGTAGGCAGACTCTGGTTTTTTGGGGGTAGATGCTCGAGAATATCCGGGGGCACTCCCGAGGCTCGATCCCGCCTTTGCGTATGCCGAGCCTCCTTCCTCATGACCTTTGTCACGAGTGGAATGTCTCTCGCCGGCTCCCGGCAATGTCTGACTCTTTGTGACCCCATGGCCTTTACAGTCCATGGAATTCTCTGTGCCAGAATACTGGAATGGGTAGCCTTTCCCTTCTCCAGGGGATCTTCCCAACTCAGAGATCAAACCCAGGTCTCCCACATTGCAGGTGGATTCTTTAGCTGCTGAGCCCACCAGGGAAGCAAAAGCACTTCTTGGCAGCAGTGGGACATGAATCCACGTCCCCCAAAGAGACTGGAGCCTTAATCCAGCACCTTAGACCTCTCAGCCTCGCTGCCTGGTACTCCCTCAAATCTCTAATGTTACTATCAGCTTTAAATTGCTTTCCAGAACCAATTCCTAGTACAAAGACTCATCTGGTGGTGATAAGTGCAGATGAGTTACTACCACTGACTTAAGTTATATTGAAAGTCATCCCTGGAAACAAGAGCCTGACATGGTGTGTAATTCACAATTCAAGAGTTGCCCAAACATTAAGATCATAGAAAAAGTTCTTATAAATGAATTCAATCATTATTCTTAAGACACTGAATCTAAGAGGCTTTTGAATGTGTAGAAGGTAATCTTTAGGACAAAGTAAAAAGAATTGCTTTTTTTTTTTAATTTTATTTTTAAACTTTACATAATTGTATTAGTTTTGCCAAATATCAAAATGAATCCGCCACAGGTATACATGTGTTCCCCATCCTGAACCCTCCTCCCTCCTCCCTCCCCATACCATCCCTCTGGGTCGTCCCAGTGCACCAGCCCCAAGCATCCAGTATCGTGCATCGAACCTGGACTGGCAACTCGTTTCATACATGATATTTTACATGTTTCAATGCCATTCTCCCAAATCTTCCCACCCTCTCCCTCTCCAACAGAGTCCATAAGACTGTTCTATACATCAGTGTCTCTTTTGCTGTCTCGTATACAGGGTTATTGTTACCATCTTTCTAAATTCCATATATATGCGTTAGTATACTGTATTGGTGTTTTTCTTTCTGGCTTACTTCACTCTGTATAATAGGCTCCAGTTTCATCCACCTCATTAGAACTGATTCAAATGTATTCTTTTTAATGGCTGAGTAATACTCCATTGTGTATATGTACCACAGCTTTCTTATCCATTCATCTGCTGATGGACATCTAGGTTGCTTCCATGTCCTGGCTATTATAAACAGTGCTGCGATGAACATTGGGGTACACGTGTCTTTCCCTTCTGGTTTCCTCAGTGTGTATGCCTAGCAGTGGGATTGCTGGATCATAAGGCAGGTCTATTTCCAGTTTTTTAAGGAATCTCCACACTGTTCTCCATAGTGGCTGTACTAGTTTGCATTCCCACCAACAGTGGAAGAGGGTTCCCTTTTCTCCACACCCTCTCCAGCATTTATTACTTGTAGACTTTTGGATCGCAGCCATTCTGACTGGTGTGAAATGGTACCTCATAGTGGTTTTGATTTGCATTTCTCTGATAATGAGTGATGTTGAGTATCTTTTCATGTGTTTGTTAGCCATCTGTATGTCTTCTTTGGAGAAATGTCTATTTAGTTCTTTGGCCCATTTTTTGATTGGGTCATTTATTTTTCTGGAGTTGAGCTGTAGGAGTTGCTTGTATATTCTCAAGATTAGTTGTTTGTCAGTTGCTTCATTTGCTATTATCTTCTCCCATTCTGAAGGCTGTCTTTTCACCTTGCTAATAGTTTCCTTTGATGTGCAGAAGCTTTTAAGGTTAATTAGGTCCCATTTGTTTATTTTTGCTTTTATTTCCAATATTCTGGGAGGTGGGTCATAGAGGATCCTGCTGTGATGTATGTCAGAGAGTGTTTTGCCTATGTTCTCCTCTAGGAGTTTTATAGTTTCTGGTCTTATGTTGAGATCTTTAATCCATTTTGAGTTTATTTTTGTGTATGGTGTTAGAAAGTGTTCTAGTTTCATTCTTTTACAAGTGGTTGACCAGATTTCCCAGCACCACTTGTTAAAGAGATTGTCTTTAATCCATTGTATATTCTTGCCTCCTTTGTCAAAGATAAGGTGTCCATATGTGGGTGGATTTATCTCTGGGCTTTCTATTTTGTTCCATTGATCTATATTTCTGTCTTTGCGCCAGTACCATACTGTCTTGATAACTGTGGCTTTGTAGTAGAGCCTGAAGTCAGGTAGGTTGATTCCTCCAGTTCCATTCTTCTTTCTCAAGATTGCTTTGCTATTCGAGGTTTTTTGTATTTCCATACAAATTGTGAAATTAAAAATATGGAACGCTTCATGAATTTGCAAGTCATCCTTGCGCAGGGGCCATGCTAATCTTCTCTGTATCATTCCAATTTTAGTATATGTGCTGCCGAAGCAAGCACAAAAATTGCTATTTTAGACACAATGTTTTGCTCTGAGAAGTAACCTAGATTATTGAGTAACCTAAATTGCTGATTACTAGTAACCTCAACAGATAAGGCAATGACAACCCACTTCAGTACTCTTGCCTGGAAAATCCCATGGATGGAGGGGCCTGGTGGGCTGCAGTCCATGGGGTCGCTAGGAATCAGACACGACTGAGCAACTTCACTTTATTTTTCCCCTTTCATGCATTGGAGAAGGAAATGGCAACCCACTCCAGTGTTCTTGCCTGCAGAATCCCAGGGATGGGAGAGCCTGGTGGGCTGCCATCTTTGGGGTCGCACAGAGTCGGACAAAACTGAAGTGACTTGGCAGCAACAGCAGCAGTGACCTCAAATATTAACCACAGATTTATAATAGGAAATCTGTGGCTATTTGAAACACATCCCTGTTTTTGAAGTTGATGTGATGGATAGCCACGTAACCCATAAACCACTACTTGTTTTCCTTCTAATGGCCACATCCTTGCACTTTCCTGATCACCCACTTAAAAATGTTAACTTGCTTTTCCTATAAAAGCCACATAGTTGCTTTCAATGAGGCTTTATTAACCATATGAATTTCAGAGATACACTCTCAAGATAAACCAACTGAGTAGGAACTCTTTTTACCTGGAATCGAATCGAGCCTACATATAATTCTTAAGAGCTCACTAAAAAGCTCAGTTACACGTCTGAATTCATAGGCTCTGATCCAATGACGTGGAGAGCAGCAGACCATTAAAATTAATTGAATGTGCTGAACCATTTCGAGATTGATTTCTTTTGCATTACAAAAAAATAGGAGGTGCCAGGTTAGCCTCTGCCCTGAAGAATTAGTCTAAAATTACAATCAAAACATCTCAAATGAAATTGTTGTAAAACTCACCAAGATTCATATATATATTGCTGCCTAATCCTGCTTATGCCCCTTATAACTTGAATACTGAGTTACTCTCACTTAGAGGTAACTTGAATCTCAACAAAGATTGAGAAGCATGAGTTCCAACCCATCTGAGTGCCTGTTGAGCTACTGGAGTATCTCATCTGTGTTAAGCAACATTTAAGCAACTTTTTTTTTTTTTTTCTTTTAGGAGTAGAAAATATCTGAAGAGGAAAAATGTTTTCCCCAAACCTAAACTATATTATTTTAGTGCATTTTGCACTCTTATTTATTGCTGGCATACAGGACAGGAAACTCAAGTAGCCATTTGCTGCACAGCCTACTCAGCAGAGAGATGGAACGTTTAAGGCCTTTCATCCCATATGTCCAATGATTTCAAAAGCAGCCATTTCAGTGTCTCCTGGACTAATGGTAAAGGAGGTAAAAGAAGGAAATATTTCTATGAAAAGCATCCACAAGAAAGAAGTAAAATGAAAAGCTTGAACCCTTGCACTTGCCAGTCCCACCCTGGAGGACCTCTCGACCTCATCTTGTACCCCCTGCTCTTCCCAGACATGTGGGTCTTCTTCAGGTCCTCAAAAACACAGTGCTTCACATCACCTGCTCACCTGCAGTTCCCATCATGCATCCTTTTTGCCTCTGCCCTCTCCACATCCAACCAGCATCCCTTCACCCACTGTATTCCTTTCTTGGGAACCTTCTCCGCAATTTCACAGCAGAACTCCCTTGGCACATTAGCCTCCCATGATATGATGCATGGGTAATTTATTAGTTAATAAGAGAAATATATTTTAATATCTTTCTCCCACTGGAAATGGAAGCTGCAAGAACACAAGGATGTTCACTTTCTGTTGTCATTTTATTCCCAGAAACTAACACAATGTCTGAAACATAGTACTCCATCCATGCTGAATCAGTTCAGCTCAGTCATTCAGTCGTGTCCAACTCTTTGAAACCCCATGGGCTGCAGCATGCCAGGCTTCCCTGTCCATCACCAACTCCCAGGGTTTACTCAAACTCATGTCCATAGAGTCAGTGATGTCATCCAACTATCTTATCCTCTGTCGTCCCCTTCTCCTCCTGCCTTCAATCTTTGCTAGCATCAGGGTTTTTTCAAATGAGTCAGCTCTTCACATCAGGTGACAAAGTATTTGAGCTTCAGCTTCGGCATCAGTCCTTCCAGGGATTATTCAGGACTGCTTTGCTTTAGGATGGACGAGTTGGATCTCCTTGCAGTCCAAGGGACTCTCAAGAGTATTTTCCAACACCACAGTTCAAAAGCATCAGTTCTTTGGTGCTAAGCTTTCTTTATAGTCCAACTCTCACATCCATACTTGACTATTGGAAAAACCATAGCTTTGACTAGACAGACCTTTGTTGGTAAAGTAATGTCTCTGCTTTTTATATGGCATCTAGGTTGGTCATAGCTTATCTTCCAAGGAGCAAGTGTCTTTTAATTTCATGGCTGCAGCCACCATCTGCAGTGATTTGGGGGCCAAAAAAATATCTGTCACTGTTTCCACTGTTTCCCCATCTATTTGTCATGAAGTGATGATGGGACTGGATGCCATGTTCTTAGTTTTCTGAATGTTGGGCTTTAAGACAACTTTTTCACTCTCCTCTTTCACTTTCATCAAGAGGATCTTTAGTTCTTCTTCACTTTATGCCATTAGGGTGGTGTCATCTGCATATCTGAGGTTATTGATATTTCTCCCAGCAATCTTGATTCCAGCTTGTACTTTATCCAGCCTGGCATTTCTCATGATGCAATCTGCATATAAGTTAAATAAGCAGGGTGACAATATACAGCCTTGACATACTCCTTTCCTAATTTGGGACCAATCTGTTGTTCCATGCCCAGTTCTAACTGTTACTTCTTGATCTGCATATAGATTTCTTAGGAGGCAGGTCAGGTGATCTGGTATTCCCATCTCTTTCAGAATTTTCCACAATTTGTTGTGATCCACACAGTCAAAGGCTTTGGCATAGTCAATAAACCAGAAGCAGGTGTTTTTCTGGAACTCTCTTGCTTTGTCCAAGAGAGTTGTTTTGCTTGACAAAGCAAGTTGTCTTGGACAAAGTTGTCTTGCTTATCTCTTGTCTTTGTGATGATCCAGTGGATGTTGCCTGGAGGAGGGCATGGCAACCCACTCCAGTGTTCTTGCCTGGAGAATCCCATGGACAGAGGAGCCTGGTGGGCTAGTCCATGAGATCGCAAAAGGTCGGACATGACTGAAACGACTTAGCACGCTCACATGCAATGGATGTTGGCAATTTGATTTCTGGTTCCTCTACCTTTTCTAAATCCACCTTGAACATCTGGAAGTTCATGGTTCATGTACTGTTGAAGACTGGCTTGGAGAATTTTGAGCATTACTTTACTCGTATATGAGATAAGTGTAATTGTGCAGAAGTTTGAACATTCTTTGGCATTGCCTTTCTTTGGGACTGAAGTGAAAACTAACCTTTTCCAGTCCTGTAGCCACTGATGAGTTTTCCAAATTTGCTGGCATATCAAGTGCAGCACTTTCACAGTGTCATCTTTCAGGATTTGAAATAGCTCAACCAGAATTCCATCATCTCTGCTAGCTTTGTTCATAGAGATGCTTCCTAAAGTCCACTTGACTTCGCATTCCAGGATGTCTGGCTCTATGCGAGTGATCACACCGCTGTGGTTATCTGGGTCATGAAGATCTTTTTTGTACAGTTCTTCTGGGTATTCTTGCCACCTCTTCTTAATATCTTCTGCTTCTTTTAGGTCCATGCCATTTCTGTCCTTTATTGTGCCCATCTTTGCATGAAATGTTCCCTTGGCATCTCTAATTTTCTTGAAGAGATCTCTAGTCTTTCCTATTCTATTGTTTTCCTCTATTTCTTTGCATTGATCACTGAGGAAGTCTTTCTTATCTCTCTCTATTTTTTGGATGCTGAATAAATGTATACAAATATAAACTGTTCTGTGAATCATTACCATGCCCCCAACCTCATTCATTTCTTTCTTCTCATGTGTATAGATATATAATCGAGCATAGTTTGCATTAAAAATGGTTCCATTTGAGAGTTTGGCAAAAGAGTCTCCGAGATATTTCCCACGGGGTATAATTAGCTAATGTGCCTATAGATCCTAAGATGACAGGGAGGAGACAAATCTGAAGCCTTCACGGATAAAAACCGTGTTTAATTCACAGAAATTAAAGATGAGAAAAGTCAGTTAGTTAATCCCAGGCCGGGGAGAAAGAAGAATTGCCGGCTGCAGAGATTCAAGTCATTCTTTGTGGCATGTTTAAATGTCCCAACCATTTATTTATAATTAGGCACAGTGGGGAGCTAAAATGAACTTTCCTGTATAAAGCTTTGCCAGCATTTCTGCAAAATATTGGCACAGCCTCTTGCAAACTCTCAGCTATTGCCTGTCACACAGCCACTCTACATAGGGACCGTCTGCTCAAATTCCTACAGGGACCAGTTAATGCCAGCGAAGCTGGCTGGGGAGAGGCCCCTGCAGCACACAGGCGCACCCAAACCTGGTCTGAAGGAGAAAAATCAGAGTTAGCTATGGCTGACTGACGCCAAGTTAAAAACAGGAGGCCTGTGTGATATGGTTTTGAAATCTCCATATTTTAAAATGAGACCCACTTTTATTTATTTTGTTTCTGTTTTTTTGTTTTTTTAAAAAGTAATTTTATCATGTCCATAGAACTGTTGTTGTTCAGTCACCCAGTCATATCAGACTCTGCGACCCCATGGACAGCAGCATGCCAGGCCTTTCTGTTCCTCACTATCTCCCAAAGTTTTGTGCAAGTTCATGTCCATTGCATCAGGGATGCCATCCAACCATCTCATCCTGATGCCCTCTTCATCTTCTGCCCTCAATTTTTCCCAGCGTCAGAGACTTATCCAGTGGGTCAGCTATTCACATCAGATGACCAAAATACTGGAGCTTCAGCTTCAGCATCAGTCCTTCCAATGAATATTCAGGGTTGACTTCCCTTAAGATTGACTGGCTTGATCTCCCTGCTATCCAAGGGACTCTCAGGAATAGCTTTATTATTTATCCATAGAATAGCTTTATTATTTTTTTTGCTAAGTATTACAGTTCATTGTTAAGTTCTGGATTCACTCTTTGGGGGCATATATTCTCTAGCAGTTCTTTTAGCTTTCAGAGTGGATCTACTGGGTTATTAAAATTCTAATTTCTTGGATATTTGAAAAAAAATCTTATTTCATCCTCACTTTCAATGATATTATGACTGAACATAGAAATTTCGATTTGGACTTCTTTACCTTTAGCAAACCGAAAACATTGTCCAATATTTTTTTTCCTCCAATATTGTTGATGACACAGTAATGTCAAATATGATTAGAATTAATTTGAGCAGTCTTTTTCTCACCCTCTCTGGAGGAGACCACTTTTTAAAATCATTGTACAGGCCACACAAAACACATCTCTGAAAAGGATACACTGAGGACCACCTGTTTGCTACTTCTGCTTCCCAGCCTCTATCTTTGTTCTTCCAGGACCAGGGAGGTGGCCAGGGTGAGAGATGCTGCCTGCAGTGGACCCAGGTACTGTGGAGGGCGGAGCCTACGTTGTGGTCACAGCCAGGTGACATCTTCTTGGCCCAAAGTTCAAAGAAAACTTCTTTACTACCCCATTACCAACATCTTCTCAATCTTCACTCCCTCCCCAATCCAGATTGGGGACATACAGTCTGAATTTATAATATGGATGAAAGGCACAGGTTTTAACTTATATTTAACCACACAAATGTGCCCCAACTGAAGAAAACTTCAGCCTCATTCAACTTGTTTCCTTTCCCAGTATAGCCTGTCTTTCTACCAGTGAAAGAAAATCACCATACTGCTTTTCTTTCTTTTACTCATTCATATGAGTTGAGACATTTTAAAAAGGATAACAACCACACACACATGCACACAAAAACAGAATAAGACATGCACTCATCACCAAGAAGTAAAAACTGTTTAAATGTTGCCATATTGGCTTCAAGTCTTTTCATTAAGTAAAATAAATATTACAAATGAAAGTAAAATTCCTTCGACTCAGTTACCAGTCCTATATCATCTTTTCCATTCCTCAAGACCATGTCTTTGAACTATGACCTACCTGGTTCCTTTTTGCATTTTTACATGCATATATTTATATCAAACAGCATCTATATTACATTATTTTAGGGATTTGAATTAGCACAAATGTCATCATACTGCATGCATCATTCTACGATATGTTTTTCTCATCATCTATGTATGTAAAATCTATCTATAGACAGAGACACTTGCACAGAGGAGACGAAAGACAGAGAGAGAAGCAGGTTTTATTCCTTTTAACTTCTATATATTCATGTGAATAATTCTCATTTTGTTGTTTTTCTTTCTCAAATTATGGCATGTATACCAGAACACAATGCAGAATTTTCCCCCAAAACTATCACTCTACAAAAGAATTACTCATCTGTGAAACTTAACAGTCTCTCATGTTATGGTACAATCTTTCCATTACTTTCGCTCAAACCACACAGCATTATTGAGGAAGACAGACTATTCTAGAAATAAGCATGTAATGTTGACTCTGGATGCTTATGGAAGTCACTTAATGGAATATATTTAAAAGAAAAAGATAAAAAGGGGGAAGAGGAGGGGGAGGAGGAAGGAAGGAGACCATGGGAGGAGGAGAGGGAGGAAAGAAAAAGAAATTTAACATAGATCAGGTAATAACTTGCGAGTATAAGACCTTACAATTGCAAGTGTTGTGTGCCATTACACATAAACCTTCCAAAGATTCACTTTAAATCAATACAGTAACTGGTTATTCTTGAGAGAACAAATATGCAACTGCAGGCCAAATGAATGAGACAATGGTTCTAATATTAAAGCACGAAGATTCTTGCAGTGGAGAAACGCTTTCCAAAGAAAACATCACTGATTCTTAAACTGCTGGGTGTGATACACCCTGGGACTCTATTTCTATGATTCAAAAAGCAGTTCTCTGCTGATGAGAAAGAACTCTGATCATGAAGGCATATAGGAGACATTTAAGTCAAATCATTTTCTGAAATCTCCAGTTAGAGAAAAAGAACATTTCTAAGTTGATATTTTTTGTATTATGTCATTTCAAACTTGTAATGTTTAACATTTTAAGTAAATAGTTGACTATTTCTTTTATATCCATAAAGTTTAATGATTTAATTTGACCCCAAACCTCTCTTTTGTCTAATTGAAAAAATGGGAAGAAGTCACTGTATTTCTGGAATTGCCTTCTATTTAGGCATACAACAAACTGTTTCTAATTTTTCTTCATTAAAAATACTGTAGCCATGAATATCTTGGAACATGTTTCCTCCTGCACATGGCCAGTAATAAGAAGTTCTCTGGTGTATATGCCTAGAAGGAAAACTGGCTTATTACCTTCTCACTCTGTAATGTCTTTAGAATCCTGTGCTGCTTCTCAAAATATGTTTTGTTTTCCAGGGGTCAAAGAGCCACGGAGAACCAGGCTGAAATCCCAGGGCAGATCCTCTTAGAAGTCACTCTAATAAGGGAGCCCTTTGCAGCACCATTCTCTGTGCCCTGTGAGATAATCTTCCCCAGCTGAGGCCCGCCCCACTGGTTGTGAATTGGGGACCAGCCAGAGTCTCTGTCTCAAAGTGACATTCACAGGAATGGGTCATAGGTCAGCCACAGAGGTTCTGCCATTTACCCATGGTCCATGTCTGCAGAACGGGCATCCATGCTCGTTACTATGCAGTTCAGATCTAAAAACAAGCATCAAGGTATGGCCTCTGGGCCCTCGAAACCAAGCACTTGAAGGTCTCGTCCATTTCCCGAGCACAAGGAGGTCTTGAGAGAAAATGAGGCTCTGGATGAGTGCTCCCCTTATTAAGCTAAAGATGAAACCAACTGGGGATTTGCAAGAGAAGCTATAAGTAACATGAAGCAGCAGCAGATTCAGGAGCAAAGCAAAGAGAGGCAATGTGGCTGAATCCTCCACGTGGTGACTCTTCAAGTTTGCCCCTGGCTAAAGTGGAAGGAATGATGCTAAAGCTGAAACTCCAGTACTTTGGCCACCTCATGCAAAGAGTTGACTCATTGGAAAAGACTTTGATGCTGGGAGGGATTGGGGGCAGGAGGAGAAGGGGACGACAGAGGATGAGATGGCTGGATGGCATCACTGACTCGATGGATGTGAGTCTGAGTGAACTCCAGGAGCTGGTGATGGACAGGGAGGCCTGGCGTGCTGCAATTCATGGGGTCATGAAGATCTCAGTCAGGCACGACTGAGCGACTGAACTGAACTGAACTGAAGGTGTAAGCTCAAAGGCTGACATATATTGAAATCCCACTAACTTCATCCAGTTCATCAGAAGGAGCTAAACACATACACAATTAGATCCCCTGGAAAAAGCCTGACATCAAGATTTCTGCAATATGTCAGAACTAAGGAGCCATTCAGGGATACAGTCGTGGAATTTGAGCAGCAGTTCTGCTCCAGGACGGCTGTGGGGCAAGTTACTCAACCACTGAGCCTCAGTTTCCTCCTCTACAAAATGAGAATGGGGTTATTGTGAGGACTAGATGTCAACATGCTCACCTGTGGCCTCTGTTTTATAGGGAGTGCTTGATACAAGGTAGCTATTATACGTTCCTCTCTTTCATTTTAAAAGTAACCAGAACCAATACAAAGGCTAATATGAATATCAATACTTCTACCAATGATATCAGTCATTGGGCATTTATTATTCTGGGTTGCTGGTCTATGTCATTTCATTCAACTGTCACAGGGAAGGTGTCAATATTATTTCATGGTCACTTTGCAAATGAAGGAATTCAGACTTAGGCTAAGTAACCTGCCCAAGGTTGATAGTCGGTGAGTGGCCTAACTTAAATATTTGGCCAATTTCAGATCCCCCCTTTTTTAAAATTTCTTAATAAAAGCTTTATGTATTTAAGGTACAAACATGATGTTGTGACATACATAGTGAAAGATTACTACAATTGATCTAATTAAAATATCTCCTCACATAGTTACCTTTTTTGTGTGTGATGACATCCAAGGACTGCTCTCTTAGCAAATTTCCAGTATTCAATACAGTGTTAATAACTATAGTCTCCATGATATACATTGTTTCTCAACTTATTCATCCTACATAACTTTGTATATTTGACAATTTCCCCAATTGCCCCACATTTCCACCCCTGATAACCACTATTCCACTGTGCTTTTATGTATTCAACTTTTTTAAGATTCCATGTATAAGTGAGATGATGCAATTTTTTCCATTTCTGTGTCTGGCTTATTTCACTGAGTGTAATGTCTTCCGGGTTCATCCATACTGATGCAAATGCAAAGCCCTCTTTTTACCATGACAGACCACCTTGCACAGCTATATTTAAATAAATCAGTTTAATGCTGGCTATAGAGAGTGGCTCTTGTTTACCATATAACTCTTTTTCTGACAGAATATTCCATGACTTGGCCTTCTTGATCCCTGACTCCTTCTACTTATCTGTGGCCCATTGTGACACCATCCAAGAACACAGGGCCTTGCGATTTACAAGAATCAAGGGAGCACAAGCTACTTAAATAGATTCTACAGTCTTGATCTGAAGGTTTCCCAGGATTTCAAAATGACTATGATCCTACAGTAAAATGTTTTGGGAAAGGTCAATAGATTCAATTCTGTAGAAAAACAGGGACAATTACTATTATTTTGAAAATCATTCACTTAACTTCATCAAATATTAATGATTTACCAAATAACTACTCTATACAGGGCTTCCCTGGTGGCTCAGATGATAAAGACTCTGCCTGCAATGCAAGAGACCTGGGTTCGATCCCTGGGTCAGGAAGATTCCCTGGAGGACAGAATGGCTATCCCACTCCAGTATTCTGGCCTGGAAAATCCCATCTACAGAGAAGCCTGGCAAGCTACAGTTCATGGGGTTGTAAATAGTCAGACACGACTTAGCGACTAACACTTTCACTACTTTGCACTTTATATAGAGCTATCTCCTAGGTGCAATGCAGACTCCCAGAGGGCAATCTCTGGGAAAATTTGACTGAACACACACTGCCTCAAGAGTGGGACAAAATTAAAAGTCCCAAATGATATTGGCTTTTTAAAATTTCCAAATGATGTGTAGTTGAGGGTTTTTCCCACCTGAAATCTCTAGGCGGTTGATTCCCCGCATTTCCCCGTTTCACAAACTCTGCCAACACAACAGGGAAAGGCCATTATGAAGTCTCTTGTTTTCAGGCATGATTGCAGTCTCCAAATCAGGTCAGCAGTTGCCCCCTGAGACTGTCTGACTCTCTCTTTCTCTCTAACCCAGAGCTTCTTCCCTCAAGCAAAAATGAAGCTTTATTCAAAGACTCGAAGGATTCAGTTTACTCTCAATGATTGAAGAACGAGGATGTGAGTATTAAAAAAAAATAAAAAAGCCTGTAAGAAATCGATTGTTTCTATTGGGGTTTGGAAAGAGTATGGGGCTTGCATTTAAAGGTGGATTTGCCTAACATAACTGAAAAATGACTTGAGGCCAAATAATAGACTTTTCTGAAAAGAATGAACACTGAGGCAACTGGAGACCTGATCTATTTTCTCTCCCTTCTTGGCTTACGTCGTCCACTCATCTCTTCTAAGCACCTACCCTGTGGAAGGTGCTAGGAATATAAAGTACCAAAACACAGTCCCCAGTAGGCTAACACTCACCAGACAGCATGACTAGCGCAATGCCAGAGGGAAGCACAGAGTGACAGTTTAGCTATAAAAGTCACTAGCTTTTGAGCTCCTCTCTATATGAAGCCCGTGCCTCACTGTGTTATTTTTTTTAACTATTAAAATCCAACAGAGTCCTTTTTTTGTCACAAATATGAAAGTGGAGATTTAGGAGAAGTGACTCATCCAATATCACACATTTACTAATTAAGGATGGAATTTAAGTCGAGATCAACAAAATCCCAAAACCTGATTTCTTAATTACTCTGTAATGTTATTAAGAAAGCACAGTGAGGGACACAAAAACTGCAACCCAGGAAGTCTTCATGGAGAAAGCAGCATCGTAAGTCTGAAGGGTGTAAGGAATAGTCCAGGGGTAAGAGATAGCAAATGCCTTCCAAGATCTAGATCTGGGCCTGGCCAGGCTGAAGAGCAAGCTGGTGCCAGCGCCAGGAAAAGCCCAGTGTCAAGGCTAAGAAGATGGAGCTTGGCCTATGAAGCCATGGGAAGCCACTGAATGATTTTAAGCAAAGGAATTATATACTTAGATTTTTTAAAAAATATTCTATATGTTTTTTCTTGCCTTAAATTCAACAAAATTAGGTTTTATAATCAAGTTTTAATATACATTGTATTTATGAATAGTAATGTCAAATTAGGTAACATTTTTGCATCAGTGTAGTTAACTTTTTATTCATTTAATTTTAGAGAAATTTAACTCTGCCAAAAGCAACTGAAATTGTTGACAAAAATTCTTTAAGGAATATCTAGATTCAAATATAAAGTATGAATTTTGCATATCATGTTCAAACTTTGTAATCAGGTTCCATAGTTTGTTATTATTAGAGAAAATAGTACAATAATTTTATTTCATCACATAAATTGATACCATTCATATTGCTATTTTCACCATTTCTTTTTTTAATCAAAGTATAGTTGATATATATACTTCAGGTAAGTTACAGATGTACAATACAGTGATTCACAATATTTAAAGGTTATACTCCACTTATAGTTACTATAAAATAATGGCTATATTCTCTGTGTTGTACAATATATCCTTGTAGCTTATTTTGTAGCTAAAAATTTGTACCTTGTAATCTCCTACGCCTATATTGCCCTCACCCCACTGGTAACCACTAGTTTCTTCTCTGTATCTGTAAGTCTGCTTCTTTTCTGTTGTATTCACTGGTTTATACAAGGAAACCATCAACAAAATGAAAAGACAACCTACAGAATTGGAGAGAGTATTTCAAATGGTATGACCAATGAGGAATTAATATCTAAAATATATAAACAACTCCTACAATTCAATATCCAAAAACCAAACAAACCAACTAAAAAGTGGGCAGAAGACTTGAATAGACACTTTTCCAAACAGGGAATGCAGATGGCCAGCAGTCGCATGAAAAAAGTATCTAACAATGCTCCTCACCAGGAAAATGCAAATCTAAACAAAACCACAAAGAGGTATCACCTCTCACTTGCAAAATGGCTGTCTTCAAAGAGGGCAAAAATAACAAGTGTTGGCAAGGATGTGTAGACAAAAGAACCCTCTTACACTGTTGGTGGGAATGAAAATTGGTGCTGCCACTGCAGAGAACAGTGTGGAGGTTTCTCAAAACTCCAACCTCTGACCTACCAATCCCACTCTTGGCTACATATCCAAAAACAAAGGTAAACGAAACACTAATGTGAAAAGATACATGCACCCCAACATTCACAGCAGCATTATTTGCAATCGCCAAGATATGGAAGTAACTTGAATATTCAGTAATGAATGGACTAAGAAAATGTGGTTTATACACACACACGATGGAATACTACTCAGCCATAAAATAAGAACAAAACTTTGCCATTTGCAGCAACGTGAATGAACTTGGCGGCTATTAAGCTAAGTGAAATGTCAGATAGAGAAAGACAAATACTATATAATATCACATATGGAACCTAAAAAATACAACAAACTGGTGAATTTTGCTTTTATAAAGATCACTCTGGCTGCTCTGTGAAAGTGTATCAGAAAGTGGTGAAACTGAATCATGAGAGATATATTGAGCTAATAACAATCCCAGTGATAATAGCAGATAGTGGTCAATGTAACAGTGACTCAAAGGAAAGGATGAGGGCCTGAAAGGCTATCTAGAGTGCAGTGGTCATCCAGCTAGTAAATGATGGGGTTAGGAAAGATGACTCCTCTTGTGTGAAGAATAACATTTTCTTATTCGGAAACATCTTTACTAATTTTTGCAGTGTGCTACTATATAGAAATAACTAACCAAAACCAACTGTTATTATCTTATTCATTAATAACTCTTTAAATATAAAATAACTGTTTTGTTTGATAATCCTGAGTAAAATGACAAGGGGAAAAAAAGATGTCTCAGATTCATTTAATAATGACAGAATAATACATAAATTCTTTTCCTATAAAATAATCTAGACAGGGAAGAAAATTTCTATTGCTATAAAAGATCAACACAAGGGATCCTCGTGACGGAATTGTTCTATATCTTTATTGTGCTGGTGGTTATGCAAACCCACACATGATAAAGCTGCAAAGAACTAAATTCACACACATACAAACATACACACACAAATGAATACATGCAAAGTTGGTGAAATCTAAATAAGACTAGTAGATTGCATCAACATCAATTTCCTGGTTGTCATATTGTACTAAAGTTATACAAGATGTTGCTATAGAGGGAAATTGAATGAAATTTATACAGGATCCCTGTATATCATTTTCTACTACTCAGTGTGAACCTACAATTGTCTCAAAACAAAATATTATTTGAATAGTCAGTGGTTCTCAATTTATTGTGAGTTACAGGGATAATCCTGCAAAAACTATAGATTCTTTTCCTACAAAATACAGGTAAAAATTTTTCATACAGTTTTATAACATTCATTAAACCCCTGAAATTCCTCTAGATTTCTATATTTTGCCATTATACAACTCCAGACAGACACCAAGAAAATTGACACTTTGCCATTCCAAGGATAGTGTTGTATTAAGAGCTTTCACTCCAGAGCAAGATTGGGTTCACATCCTTACTCTAACAGTTCCAGAACTCTATAACTGACTTGAACAAGTTGTTTAACCTCTCTATGTCTCAGTTTCCTAATCAGTAAGATGAAATTTAACATTTTATATATGCTTAGTAACTAACTTAGTTAATATAGTAAAACACTCAGAAGAGTATCATACACATAATAACAGTTAACATTTCCATTCAGTTCAATTCTCTTCAGAAAAGCTGAATTTGATTTTGCTCTCAGAGTATCCTCAGCATTTATTGCAATCCAAGGCTCACAATAAATACTCAACAACCATTTGTTGAATGACTGAATAAATAAATGCATGGATAAATCTATAATGACAGAAGCTAACAGATATGCAAGACTTTATAAAGAAAGCTGTTCACCCAACAGAGGGCAGGTTTTCTTCCCTATCATCAGTTCACAAGAGAGAACAATAACACCCAAAAGGATCCTATACTCCATCTAGTATTTCCATACCTGTCATCTCAAGTCTTTATCATAGTAAAAGGGATTCTAATTCTCTCACTCTTTGTAAGTTGCACTGGAATACATGAAAAATAATAGAACCATAGACAATCAAAATTCCATTCTGCTTTGGGCCATACCCTTTCATTCCAAACTACACATAAACACACATATACATAGGCACACTAGCTCACACACAAAAGAACCCAAAAAGAAAATTAAATTTCCTTAAGTTTTTTCAAGATACAGATGCACATCTCATCAATGTTTATTCATCTTCCTACTGTACTGATTCTCAAGGAAGTAAATGGTATTTAATGAGAAAAAAGAGCAACTTAGAAAAAATCGAGCCTACCATCAAGCACACCTCCATCTCCCAAGTCCACACCTAATCTTTCTAGACACTTTGCTCAGTCTCTCCTTCAGTTTTCCCTGCTAAAGCATGTTAGCAAAAAGGGCCCCTAGTTGGATTAATTGGATCAACACTGAAGTTTTCATTTGCTTCGTGAGTTTAACAAATTAATCTGGCATATAATGAAATATTGTGAAACAGTTTCAGAATGGATATTGCAAATACTGCCTTGTTCAATTACTGTCAAAATGTGCATACAGGAAAAATATGAAAATCTGAACATATAATTGCAGACTTAATTACCACTCTGTGCTAACCAGAGGCAATCATACTGAATTTGTCAAAGCATTTAAACTAGTTATAAAGTCTGTATAATTCCAAGAAATGGGAATACATAAATGAACACTAAACAGACTAATTCAGTCTTTCTAATTTTCCTTGAGTTGTGAAGATTGTACAAGAAACAGATTTAACCAGAGATGGGGGGCAGGGATGGGAGTGAGGGAAATGGAGAGATGTTGATTAAAGGGTACAAAGTTGTGGCTGCATAGTGTGAATAAGTTGTAGAGATTTAACATGCACCATGGTGACTATAATTAGTTATACAGTATTATATACTTGAAATTTACCAAAAGAGTAGATCCTAAGTATTGTCACCACATACACACAAGAAATAGTATTAACGAAAAAAATCCCTAGACTTTACTCTTCTTAACTAAATGATCATCCCCAAAATTAACGTGTATAACTAACTGCATTGCATTCAACAGGCCTGGGTTAGGTCCTAGCTCCAGCTCTAGGGCCTTGGGTCTCTCTGAATCTCACTTTTCTTAGCTTTAAGGAGGCACTGAAAACACCTATTTCACAACAGTTCTGTGTGTGTGATAATGACAATAATAGTAACAACAACAGACATAGGTGAGCAGCCAGGAGCTGGCCTCACAAACACCCACTGTGGTGAGACAGCTCTGAAGCGACAGACCAGACATCTGGGTGGATGGAGGTGTCTCTAACAGACTGCTATCTACAAGCATGCCTAGAAATGCCTGTCCTTCAGCTATTTCTTGAGGTGAGAAAAGGATGAACCTGGGGGTGCATGCCTGAAACGGGGGTCCTGTGTAACTCTTGGCACAGCCTCTTCTTTGGTAGGGAGAGATCTGACGATGAAATATCTCAGAACAAAGAACCAACTTGGGTGTTCAGTTTGCCAAGCTGGAGTCACAAAACAGACTGGACACTTGAAGATGTCCCCAGTGGAAACAAATGCTGTGTACCCTGGCTTGACTTGAGCATGGTATATTTAATTTATGAATTTAGACTACTGAAAAACCAAAAGCCAGGAAATAGAACCAATACTTGTCAATTACCTACTATGTGCCAGGAACTCATTATCATATCTTCATCTGTGAAATGGGGATGACAATATAGTAACACCAAACTCTCCAGTTAATTAAAAATTTAAAAAAAAAAAAGATGGTACAAGAATGATCAGTCCAAGATTTTTCAATGAACCACAAATATGAATTAGCTCTTCAGTTCAATTCAGTTCAGTCACTCAGTCATGTCCAACACTTGGCAATCCCATGAACCGCAACACACCAGACCTCCCTATCCATCACCAACTCCCAGAGTTTACCCAAACTCATGTCCGTCGAGTCCGTGATGCCATCTAACCATCTCATCCTCTGTTGTCCCCTTCTCGTCCTGCCCTCAATCTTTCCCAGCATCAGGGTCTTTTCAAATGAGTCAACTCTTCACATCAGGTGGCCAAAGTATTGGGAGTTTCAGCTTTAGCATCAGTCCTTCCAATGAACAGTCAGGACTGATCTCCTTTAGGATGGACTGGTTGGATTTCTTTGCAGTCCAAGGGACTTCCAAGTGTCTTTTCCAACACCACAGTTCAAAAGCATCAATTCTTCAGCACTCAGCTTTCTTTATAGTCAAACTCTAACATCCATACATGACTACCAGAAAAACCATACCTTGACTAGATGGACCTTTGTTGGCAAAGTCTCTGCTTTTTAATATACTGTCTAGGTTGGTCATAACTTTCCTTCCAAGGAATAAGTATCCTTTAATTTCATGGCTGCAGTTACCATCTCCAGTGATTTTGGAGCCCAAAAAAATAAAGTCAGCCACTATTTCCACTGTTTTCCCATCTATTTGCCATGAAGTGATGAGACTGGATGCCATGATCTTAGTTTTCCTAATGTTGAGCTGTAAGCCAACTTTTTCACTCTCCACTTTCACTTTCATCAAGAGGCTTTTTAGTTCCTCTTGACTTTCTGCCATAAGGGTGGTGTCATCTGCATGTCTGAAGTTATTGATATTTCTCCTGGCAACCTTGATTCCAGCTTGTGCTTCTTCCAGCCCAGTGTTTCTCATGATGTATTCTGCATATAAGTTAAATAAGCAGGGTGACAGTATACAGCCTTGACATACTCCTTTTCCTATTTGGAACCAGTCTGTTGTTCCATGTCCACTTCTAACTGTTGCTTCCTGACCTGCATACAGGTTTCTCAAGAGGCAGGTCAGGTGCTCTGGTATTTTAATCTCTTGAAGAATTTTCCACAGTTTAATTGTGATCCACACAGTCAAAGGCTTTGGCATAGTCAATAAAGCAGAAATAGATGTTTTTCTGGAACTCTGTTGCTTTTTTGATGATCCAGAGGATGTTGGCAATTTGATCTCTTTGCCTTTTCTAAAACCAGCTTGAACATCTGGAAGTTCATGGTTCACATATTGCTAAAGCCTGGCTTGGAGAATTTGGGGCATTACTTTACTAGCATGTGAGATGAGTGCAATTTTGTGGTAGTTTGAGCATTCTTTGGCATTGCCTTTCTTTGGGATTGGAATAAAAACGATGTTTTCCAATCCTATGGCCACTGCTGACAAATTTGCTGACATATTGAGTGCAGCACTTTCATAGCATCATCTTTAGAATTTAATATTTGATAAAGTACATAAATGTACATTATCTCATTTGAATTATCCTTTCTCATATTGTTTTAATGAATGAAAGTTTCTTTAAATTCTATCTGAAAGTGTTAGTCACTCAATCGTGTCCCTTTGAGATTCCATGGATTATAGCCCACCAGGCTCTTCTGTCTGTGGGATTCTCTAGGCAAGAATACTGGACTGGGTTCCCATTTCTTTCTCCCAGGCATAGAACCCAAGTCTCCTGAATTTCAAGCAGATTCTTTACTATCTGACTCACCAGGGAAGCCCAAGAAAACTGGAGTGGGTTGCCATGCCCTCCTCCAGGGCATCTTTCTAACCCAGGGATCAAACTCACATCTCTTATGTCTCCTGCATTGGCAGGCATATTCTTTACCACTAGTGCCACCTCAGAAGCCCTATAAATTTTATAGTGCTTTAACATTTTCGAAGTCTCACATATGATTTCATAAATTCCATTAAAAACTCTTTTTTAAAAGGTAAAGCTTTTGATTAAGTTCAACATCCATTTAGGATAAAACCTCTCCAGAAAGTAGGCATAAAGCAAACATACCTCAACATAATAAAGGCCACATATGAAAAACCCACAGCTAACATCATACTCAGTGGAAAAGCTGAAAGCATTTTATCTAAGATTAGGAATAAGATAAAAGGATGTTGACTCTCCCCACTTTTATTTAACATAGTTTTGAAAGTCCTAGCCACAGCAATCCGAAAAGAAAGAGAAATAAAAGAATTTGTATTGGAAAAGAAGTAAAACTGTCACTGTTTGCAGATGACATGATGCTATCCATAAAAATCCTAGAGACACTATCAGAAAACTACTAGATCTCATCAATGAATATGGTAAATTTGCTGGATACACAATTAATATATGAAATCTGTTGCATTTATATACACTAACAAACTATCAGAAAGAGAAAGTAAGGGAAAAAATTTCATTTGCCACCTCATTATAAAGAATAAAATACCTGGGAATAAACCTACCTAAATAGGTAAAAGACTTGTATTTGGAAAACTGTAAGACACTGATGAGGAAATTAAAAATAACACAGACAGAAAGAGATACCATTTTCTTAATTTAGAAGAATCAATATTGTTAAAATGACCATACTACCTCAGGCAGTCTATAGATTCAATACAACCCCTATCAAAATACCAAAGGCATTTTTCACAGAACTAGAACAAATAATTCTTGAATTTGTGGGAAAACACAATAGACTCTGAATAGCCAAAATGATCTTGAAAAAGAATAGAGCTAAGGAATCACACTCTTTGACTTTGAACAATACTACAAAGCTATAGTAATCAAAACAGTATGGTACTGACACAAAGACATAGATTAATGGAACAGAATAGAGAGCCTAGAGGTAAACCCACACACTGTAGTCATCTATTCTATGACAAAAGAAGCAAGAATATGCTATGGAGAGAAGACAATCTCTTCAATAAGTAGTATCTGGGAAAACTGGCCAGCTATATGTAAAAGAATGAAATTAAAACATTCTCTAATGGGGCTTCCCAGGTGGTATAGTGGTAAAGAATCTACCTGCCAATGCCAGAGATACAAGAAACGTGGGTTTGATCCCTGGATCAGGAAGATCCCCTGGAGGAGGGCATGGCAACCCACTCCAATATTCTTGCCTGAAGAATCCCATGGACAGAGGAGCCTGGCAGGCTATAGTCCACAGGGTGGCAAAGAGTCAGACATGACTAAGCATTCACACATGTACTAATACCATACAAAAAAAATTAACATGAAATGGATTAAAGATCTAAATGTAAGACCAGATATTATAAAACTCCTAGAGAAAAACATAGGCAGAACACTTTTTGACATAAATTGCAACAATAGTTTTTTGGATTCACTTGAATTATCTTGAGAACTATGAATATATGTGAAATTTAATAGTTCTGTCACTTTTCCTCAATGACAGATAATTCATTTATGAGAGTATTAGTTGAGCACCTACTATGTGTCAGACAGTGTTCTACACATGAGAATATAGTTGTGAACAGGACAATGTTTCTCTTCTAAAGAGACTGATATTTCAGTGACAGGTAAAAACACAAACATATGAGCTACACAGTCAAAACAATAATGTATCAAACAGAATAACTGTGTCTACTTTAGACTGGGTGTCACCAAGAGTTCTCTGAGAGGACAACATTTGAGTACAGGTCCTCAAGTCCCATGTTGTATGTCTGAGAATTGTCTTGTTCCTACATGCTTCATACTTTCTTGATTAAACTCCTGGTCTATGCTTTACTCCACAGAGCATAATCAAAATACCATGTATTTCAACCTTCTTCCCACTCATACCTTCACCAGAGCAAGTCCTATATAAACACTACAATCTACTTAATTAAAAGCAATAATTTGCAGAATATTACTTTCTTGTCTCAGATAGCTTGACATCTGTTTTTCCTCTGATGCTGAGAAGAGGGTAGTATTGTCTCTGTTGAGCTAGTGAGGAAGCTATGGCTTGCCCCAGGTCACACAAGTGGGTTATGCAAAACGAAGGTAGCTAACTACAATGCCCTTTCCAGAATATATTTCTAGCAGAGAGAGAGAGAGAAAAAAAAAAAAAAAAACTTGATTTAATTTAATCAACCCATATGAAGTTTCAACAGTTTTTCTGTTCACTGTGAGTTGATGGAAATGATTCAAAGTGGGAAAGACAGGATCTTTGACCTGATCAAGCTCCCAGTCTAGTTGGAAAAACATTTAAATTACTAAATATAAAGTCATTAGGAAAGTATAAGACACTGGGGAATAATGTATAGAGTTTCACAGGACAGTGTGTAACCTGGGCCTTAAAGGATGAGTAGGGGTTTACCAAGAAGAGAATGAGGCCAGGAGGGTTAGTGTAAAGGAAACTGATCAAATAGAAATAGAAAGAAAAAGAGTGTGGTGTGTTCAGAAATCAGCCATCAGACTCTTGTAACTGAGGCAGAGGATAAGTCTGTAAACTAAGCAAGAACCAAACTGTCAATGACACTGGCTGATAGGCTGTGAAATGGGGACTTTGTTTTGTTCAAAATGGAACTCACTGGAGCACTGAGAGCTTGTGAGTAAGAACATACAATCAGTGCCTTAGAAAAGGCCTTCTGGAAGTAGAGAATGAGCTGAAGCCAGGCAACAGCTGGTGGCAGGAGAGCTGTATAATAGTTAAAATCATCCAAGGAGAAATGCAAAGGTCCAGATCTAGTGCAGTGCCAACTTTTAAGGCAGCTAACCTTCCATCTTGGATGGAGAAATAATGGGCAGAAGAGAAAGCAAGGATCTAGATGTCTTCCCTTTATCCAAGCTCTCCCCAAGCCCCAGCATAGTCTTGAAAGGTGAGTACTATTTTCTTTTAATTGGAATTATTATTAAAGAAGGGGCTTCCCAGGTAGCACTAGTGGTAAAGAACCAGCCTTCCAATGCAGGAGATGTAAGAGACTCGGGTTTGATCCCTGGGTCAGGAAGAACCCCTGGAGGAGGGCATGGCCACCCACTCCAGTATTCTTGCCTGGATGATCCCATGGACAGAGGAGCCTGGAGGGCTATGGTCCATAAGGTCAGAAAGAGTTGGACACAACTGAAGTGACTTAGCACACATGCATTATTAAAGAATACTGAAGCCCTGAGCTTTAATTCTGCTATTGCTTGACAGTCCATATGTATGAATATACACAACCCCTGAGAGACTCTTTGTTCTCCTTGTTATGTGGATCGTGGTCACTTGTGGCCTGCCTCCATGGTGTTACAAAACACCTCCCATGCCAGGAGTCATCCTGCGGGGCACACACATGCACCCTGCAGTCTCTTGCATGTTGATGAAGAGTGGGAGTCAGACAGGTCCAGATTAGAGGTGTGGTGCTGGGGCTCTAGCCTTTGACTCTTCTGACACAGACTGAAAGGCATTGCTCACTCCTCCATTTGCGTTCTCGCTCCTAAAAAAGACTGTTTTGACAAATGAGGATAATTGTTGTTTACTTCTGGCTAGTGTCAAAAGCCATATTCAGTGTGCACATGTGGTTTAGACATGACCCGACCAGAGGGTGAAGGGTCTGAAACACCAACCTTAATAATTGAAGAAAAGGGCTAGAAAATGATTTGGCAAGTCCCATCCTGCACTAGGAATGTGAGTCACCTCCAAGCAGTTTTCACTGAGCTGACACCAGGAGGAGAGCAAAGCTGAGGAATCTGGAAGGCTCACTGCTCACCATGGATCAGCGTAAACTATGCATCAGCAGAGACGTCTCCTCAAGCTCTGAAAATCCTCTGTACTGGGTATGGAAACACCCATGCAAATCACTGGTGCAAATAAAAAATGGAACAATGGGGCCTGGTTCAACAAAGAATTTAGTAGGTTGTAGAATAAGTCTAACACCTAAGCTAACTTGCTAACCAACATCTAGTGTGCAAGTTCTACTGTGACATTTTTTATACCAAAAAAAAAAAAAAGCCCTAATCCTTAAAGGATCATGGATTCAAATCCTAGCTCTGCCACTTGCTAGCCATGTGACTTTGAGAAAGTTACTTAGGGCCTTTCACTTTGTTCCTAAGCAAAATGGTGTTAACAGTAAAAACGATCATCAAAAGTGATTTTTAAAATTAGACAACAAAATGCACATAAGTTAGTACAGTGTTTGGCACATCGTAAGTGTTCAAAAAAGGTTGCTGGTGAACTACCAGCATCACCATCATCCTTCTCTTTCTTGCCTTATGCTCCTAGTATGGTGGATGACGGTGGCAGGGGCATTCTGACCCCACCCAGATCATTCATTCAGTGTGTGATTAGGCTTTTTTCTCAGCAACAGGATATCAATGTTGATAACAGTACTTATTCATAAGGGGGAGAATTGAATAATATAAAGGATGTAAATCTATTAGAATATGTCTTGACACATGGTTTATGTTCAATATATGTCACTGCGATTATTATCCTAATTGTCATCATCACTAGTTTTAGTCCTACCACAATTTAATTGCCAGCACTCTAGTGATATGCACCATAGTGTGAGGGGTGTGAATGAGACAACATAGAAGGTATCTGATTTTTCTATAAGTGACACCTTGGGACCCTCTGTCCCTAAGGATTTGAAGGGTTTAGGGCTAAGGTGGAGTTCCTGTACTCAGTTCTAATGCCATCACAGAAAAAGGAACAGACTCTTAGGCTTTTGAGCCCACTATCTTAAGCTCAGAAGAACTCTGTAAAAGAATCAGGAAAGCAAGAAAGACAATATCAAAGTAACTATTGATGTTTTCTTTAGTATTATGATTTGTGAAAACCCAGGGAAGAATGTCGGGTAAAATATCTCTCTATGGGCAGACTAGAAATAGAACCTTTACAAGGCATTTCACGCTTTGCTCAATGTTTTACATGCAGTATCTCATTATCTTCTTTATTTCTTATCTCAGCCCTGAGGGGAGCATACAATTATTAGTCCCATGTGTGACTGAGGCTTGGAGGGATAAGTGACTTGCCCAAGGTCATCCAATTATAAGAGGCAGAGCTAGCATACATATCTTCCACTTGAAAACTATATTCTCTTTTTTCTTTTTTTTTTTGCATAATTTTGCTCAAGCCACACATTATCAATAAAACAGTCAGATGAAAAGTAGTGGTAGATTAATGAATAATGCCTCCTGGACTTTTGTATTTAGAATTCCAAATATTCATATATTGAGTAATACCTGAGCTATCTACTGTTGCTCAAAGGAAGTATCCAAATGACCAACTGATTTAATGTTTCTCTTTCTATTTGTGTATCTTAGATTCACAAAAAGTGGTTCAGATGGCCTTGTCAAGGCAGCCAAGCATCAGCTGATGGGTTCCATGATTGAGGAGATTCTACACTGAGTGGGAATTTAGGCTCTAATTTTTTTAATTTAACCTTCCAATATTTAAGAGTATTTATTACAGTAAAAGGAAATGGCAATGTTAATTATCATGAACAAAGGTGAAAGTGTTCATGAAAGTGTTAGTCACTCAGTTGTGTCCAGCTCTTTGCAAACCTGTGGACTGTAGCCCACCAGACTCCTCTGTCCATGGGACTGCCCAGGCAACAAAGGTATACAGTTATAAAAGAAAAGAAACAAATTCAATTTGGGACCTCTGATTCACCCACTTGCACTCATGTGTGATAAGACTTTTACACTAAACACACTTATAGTCAAGACAGGAAGAGGCAAGCACTTCTCAAATTGTGTTCCGTGGTACACAAGCACCAGTTCTTCAAATGTGTTTCCTGAGAAACACAGGAAATAATTATTTTATGATGATAAATAGGAAAAGAAAAACTAAATCAATATACTTTTAACAATCGCTTAATCATCTGATTTTGCTGAGCATTTGCCCTATTAACCAGTATCGTGACTCTCTGAGGAGTGACAAGAGCATGCACATGAACCCAAATTATTTGATCCCAGCGCGTTTCTACAGGATTCAGTTTGGGAAAACACTGATGCACCAGGAAGTACACAGGCCACAGTGTAAGGCTGGCTGAACCTGGTCCCCCTGTCACCAGTTCACTGCTAAACTTCAGTCCTCATTTGCTCATTTGCAAAGTGACAGATAATTAAACGAACCAAATGACTTTGACCAAACAAGATATCAAGAGCCCATCATGGTAGTCACCTGAAAAATGTTAGTTTCTCTCTTTGTGCTGATGGAGTTGAGATGACCAAGCCAACAGATACTGTGGAAGTGCTTGAGCATCCCACACCCTATCATTTTAACTACAGAGAAAGCCTCTGGAATGTGACAAAAATATCTCCAGCCTGTAACTGGAGCCAGCTCATTATGTGAGGTCACTTTAAAAGACTTTCTCCCTGTAAGAAATGTCATTCCATCAGTATTTTGCTATTTCCCCAATCCAAGACTAATATTTGATATTTTTCTAAGATATTATTTGTCAGACACAGTTTACAGAGCTTCTTCGATGTAAGGCCTTTTCTCTGGGCAGCACTTAGCAAGCTCATCTCTGCCATTCTACAGAATTATAGACCATGGATGGCTTCAGGACTCCCAGAAGAGGTCTTATTTCTAATATAGACACATGTACCATTTCCACCCACCACCCCGCCTGCCACGCATCTCTAAAAGCAATTGATTCAATCATACTTGTTGAATGTGCTAACATTTCACTCTTAAATGGCTCTCTCTGAATATCAGTTTCATCTTTTTTATTTATACCTTATACTTTCAAAGAAGTTTCGGTGATCATGTCCTTAGTCACTCCCCTCATATGTGGTAGATACTTTTAATCATTATTTTACCATAGCCCAAAGAGTTTAAGTGACTTGCCCAGGGTCACACAGCTTATTAAGAACACACTGAGACTCGAGTCCATGTCTTCCCAGCCTAATGTCTCCAGTCATCAGCAGAACTCAATTCAACCCAATAAATATTGATTTAGTACTTCATTTAGATTACTGTTCTGTGCCTAGAGTTTATTGCTCTCTCCAATGTAAGGAGATTTTTTATTATTATTATTATGTCCTGAACTCATTTGCAAAAATCTGCTCTCACAATTATTTAATTTCAAGGAAAAGCAGTCCTCTGGGGCATGAGAAGAAGTGGGATGGAAGGAACAATGAGGCATGTGCATAATTCCATAGCTGCCAATGTCCTACAGACCTCAATTTGGCTCTGACTTTCACAGGGAAGATTTATTCTAAAGATGAACCAATTGGCCTCATCCATTCATCATATCCAATTGTTTCAGTCAGTTCTTCCAGAACAAGAGTTTATTTCATTGCTTCCCCCTTTAATTCTGACGTGTGACATAGCAGAATCTAAGAATGGGCAGAGTTATGTTCACATCCATATGCCTGCATGGTATTTAAAGGTTTGATATTTAAAGGGCTTGACATTTCCATTACAACCAATTCCTCTGAAACCAATTTTAGGGGCTAAGATAGCAGACCAGCCCCCCGCCTTACATCTAATCAAGGTTAGTTAGATGTGCAGTGAAAAAACACTACAAAGTTTGTGTTGGCCTTGTTTCCACAGCGTATGTCTCATTGACCGAAACAGAGCTCTTTAAAAATGAGGACAGGAAAAAGACCCATGGTTCTCTCCACTGCTCTGTTAAGGGAGGCTGAGGGATGGCTCGACAAAAGGAAATGGATTCGAAAATTGCTGATGCATCCTTTATCACCGCAATTTCCACAAGGTTATAAAAGTCATGCTTGGATAAAATCTTGAAAGTGCCAAAGCAATGATCTAAGAAATGAGTGCAGATAAGCCTTCTCCATTTTAAATTATGAGCAGGGGAACTGAAATAGAGATGATCATTGCTGAAGAATCTAAAATTAAGTATTTTAAATGATTTTGCTCATTTGTATACAACAGGACAGTAAATCATTTTATGGACCCAATGAGTTTAAAATGCAGCTGCCAAGAACTCTCAACCTTGCTGTTGTTGGCTGGCACTGCTGAGTATTATTTCTTCATGATTTTGCAAAATATTGTAAGGTCCACACTGTTTTCTGTGAGGCACTCACTTGTTAATTTCATGAGGAGGGTGAGGGGCGGCGGGCGGGGAGCAGGGAGCTGGAGTTTATGTTCTGTGTTTTTAAAAGACCAGGAAAGGGAAGAAAAGATTCAGTGTCCTCTGTCTTAGAGTCCACAGGGAACAGGCTTTTTCTGTGGAGTTCAAGGCAATTAACTTGGTCCTGGCCTCTTCAAACTATAACGAAATGTCTGCTTTAATGCCCACAGGAAAATAAGGACACCTCTAATTTCTCAAAGCCTAAAAGATGACAAAGTGATTCAAAGGGTGAATAAAATAAAATTTAGTATACTTGTATCTCTTTTCTAGTTCTGTTTGGTTTCCATTTCATAAGCACCTGGTCCATGGAGGACACCTTAGAGTATGCACATAAAGCCTTGACGAAAAACACAGTCAAAGTTCTAATAACTTTGAAGGCGAGGGGGAGAGTTAATTTTTTTTTTAAATTTTTTTAACTTAAATTTTTTAAATTATGAAATAATACTGGTATTACTACAGAAAATGATAAAAAGAAAAAAAAATGAAAAACAACTGAAAAACAACTGGTCCCTTTGTAAAAGAACATTTTCTGTGCATGGTTTTTACTTCACAAAATTGAATGAGCCCATCCATATGGTTCTGTGATCTGTGTGTTTCATTCAATAATACGTGTTGATCCAAGAGGAATAGAGAAGCTAAAAGTTCTGAAGGAGCATGGGACAGGAAAAAGAAAGAAAGGAAACCAGGGAGTGTGAATTCTACAGACTAAGGGTTATTAAATGGAAAGCCTTGTTTATAACACAGGGAACTCTGCTCAGTGTTACATGGCAGCCTGGATGGGAGGGCAGTTTGGTGGAGAATGGATACATGTATATTTATGGCTGAGTCCCTTGCTGCCACCTGAAACTATCACATTGTTAATAGGCTATACTCCAACATAACTACAAAGTTTAAAATAAAAAAGAATGATTTGGAAGCATCTTTTGGACTTACAACTACTTAATAAATAGTTTCTTCAACTTTGGGGGGGGCATGATTAGAGGAGAGAGAGGAGTTACATATACAAATAAATAAACTACATTTATTTTAAAAACTCAACCTAGCTGACCTTTTCTCTAATTTAATTCAAAGCTGTGAGGAATGTCCACTGAGTAGCTTACAGGTACACTTCCCAATATGGTATGTGCTTCCCAGGTGGCTCGGTGGTGAAGAACCCGCCTGCCAATGCAGGAGATGCAGGAGACACAGTTTCGATAATTGAGTCGGGAAGATCCCCTGGAGGAGGAAATGGCAACCCAGTCCAGTAATCTTGCCTGGGAAATCCCATGGACAGAGGAGCCTGGCTGGCTACAATCCATGGGGTCACAAAGAATTAGACATGACTTAGCAACTGAGCACATTGCAACCACATGTAGTTATTTACATTTCAATGTATTGAAATTAAATTAAACTTCAGTTCTAAGTCATACAATTTAGTCTTTCAACTGTTCAATAGCCACATGTGGCAAGTGGCTGCAGCATTGGTCAAAACTGATTACAGAATATTTCCATCAGCACAGAAGGCTCTATTATTCAGTACTAGTTTAAAGCATTCAGCTACTGAAATGCCTGGAGGACCAGAAAAGGGTGTCTAGTCGTGTATGTTACCCTGTCTGCCATCATTCACAAGACTTTTTAATTCTGGAAATAGTTGGTGTTGGATGATTCCTTCTTTCATTTATCCCTGCTTATAATTCACAGAGTTACCTGGAGAAATATGAAAGCCTCCTTGCCTGGATGGATGGATTGTCCTGTGTTCAGTGGCATCCAAAGACAGAGGAGTGCTTCGAGCAACCAATCTTTCCTGGGCAAAAGTTTATTGATATGAGGACACAGTTATGGGCTTCAATGAATGAAGCAAATTTTTGAAGCCCTTGTTAAAGAAAAGATTTATAAAGGCCATTTCCTGCTCAAAAGCACATACTCCATCAGCAGAGAACCTCACTGCATAACTCAGGATATGTGACAGCATCACCACAAATCATCTTGACCAATCACGTAAGAGGCCTCCAGGGTGCCAAATAGCACTCTTACCCACAGGAATCAAAAGAGCTGAACTCTGGACTTCCAACGGATGTAGACGCAATGAGAGCAGAAAACCGGAGACAGCGAGAGTGAGCAGTCACCCATGTCAAAAGAAGGACAGTCATGCCAAGGGCCTCTTTCTAAAAAGAGAGGGGGCTCCCTGTAGCCCTTTCTCCATGGGAGTAGGGCAGTTTGACACTAATAGGGCTCTCCAAACCCCCTGATATGTGTTCCTCTGCCAACTAAAAAAGAAAGAATCGTTCAGGCAGAGATTAGCATCTTGCCTTTCACCAAAAGTCAACAGTGTGTTATAGTGGGTGAGGTCTGTGTGGTAAACAGAGCTG
Source organism: Bubalus bubalis (assembly GCF_019923935.1). Taxonomy (NCBI): domain Eukaryota; kingdom Metazoa; phylum Chordata; class Mammalia; order Artiodactyla; family Bovidae; genus Bubalus; species Bubalus bubalis. The sequence goes on along the minus strand of NC_059165.1, from coordinate 54,423,077 downwards.
GGCTATTAGTTATGGAGCACTTATCACCAGTCCTAACCAGTTTCATTTTGAGGATGCACATGCAGCCAAGGCTCAGCAGCACATTAGGGCATGAAGTACTGACTATGGCATCTTCTCCCCAAGGGTGTGCCACAAAACGCTCGTGTCAGAAACATCCACAGATCTGTTTAAAAACAAAATCATGGGACAAATTGGGAGAGTAGCACTGACATATATACACTACCATATGTTAAATAGATAGCTGTAGGAAGCTGCTGAATAGCACAGGGAGCTCAGCTCCATGCTCTGTGATGACCTAGAGCAGTAGGATTGTGCAGGTGGTGGAAGGGAGGCTCCCAAGGGAGGGGATACACACACACACACACACACACACACACACACACACACACACAAACATATTATGGTTGATTCACGTTGTTGTATAGCAGAAACTATCACAACATTGTAAAGCAATTATACTCCAATTAAAGAAAAAATCAGGCTTATCATCCCAACCAGACTTGTTACATCAGCATCTGGGGGTGGAGTCAAGAATCTGTGATTTATAAACATCCAAGGTGACTGGTACACACAATGAAATCTGAGGACTGCTGGACCAGATAAATTTGCTCCCTCCTACTCCGGCCCACCCTGCCTTTCTTCCTATTCTCTTTTTCTTCTTCCCCTTTCTAGGATTATGAACAGACTCCAAAACACAGGAAAATTTACATCTGGTGCAAATACACTCTAACTACTAAAGCATTAACAAACATTTGTTGAATCATAATTCTATGCAAAAAAAATGCTTGTAATATTGGATCTCTAGTAAATCATAAATGCCTCATCATCATCATAATATGGTAAATTGTGATAAACACACTCTGTTGTCTTCCATGCATTTATTAAATATTATGTTTGTAGAAAGTTCTTAATAATGAGGGAGAACGTATACTTGAAGTGAAAGAACATTTTGCCTTATTATATGTTCACAACTATGAAAACTTTTAATATTGTATGAAAAAATGGTACAAAGAATAAACCAAAATATTAACAAAAGCAGTTGCCTCCAAGTAATGAAGTTATGGGATTTTTTTCCTTCTTTCTACTTTTCTCTAATTCTAATTATTCAACTAGCATGTAAAAAACTTATAATTAGAAAAAAGTAAATGAAAATTATACCACTTTAAGAATCTACAGTGCTTTCTCTTTTATTGCATTGTACATTTGGATCAGACTAACTTGCATATCAGCCTTAACTTGTATCCACACAACTTACATGTTTTTTACTTGCAATTGTTGGCAAGATACTCCTAGCTTTAATATTCTGCAAGCTGGATTCTACTCATTGCTTGTTCAGCTGAGTTTACCTATATTCTCCTCCATCCATTCATAAAAAAAAAAAAAAGAATTAGAAACTTAATAAGGGGGAGAGGCCTCTCACGTTGATGTCTTATAAACAGTATCTGCAGTCCACCATTTGACACAGATTTTCCACTTCCAGTAATACACAAGTGTACAAAGACATCTTGTCACAGCAGGTCCTTGTGGCACTGTCCACCGAGCAACACCTAAATGAAACCTGTCACATATACCCAAAGGAACTCCCTGGGATGTTCAGAAAGAAAGATGAGTCTTATGATGGATCAGCAAAAATATGACACCTAGGAAGTACAAGTAAATAATCTAGACCTCACTACCTAGTCACAGGAAATATCAGAAATATAAAAATCAAGTGAAATGACACCAGGAGGGAGCAATTAGCCAATTGCAAAACATGGGACACTAAATAAGACCCTTACTCCAGGAAGTCGATGGCAAAACCACAAGGAGGGTAAGAGAGACAGCAGACCATCTGGGGGCAAATAGACAATAGAAAGCATAACAACCAGATGCAATGTATGGATGTGTTTGAAATCTAATTTGAATAAACCTACTGTAAAAAAAAGAACAAAATTATTTGAACCAGTCAGAAAAATCTGAATCTGGACCAGATTTTAGAAAATATGAAGGAGTCAGGTACGATAATGGCATAGAAGTTTTGTTTTTAAAATTTATCTGTTTTAAACTGTGAAGTATTTACAAGTAAAATGAAAGAATACTTGGGATAAGTGTCAAACCATTCCATTTAAAATGTAGAGAAGATAGACGAAATAAATTTGCAAAAGTGTTGATAATTTTTGAAGCTGGGTGACAGACATGTGAAGATTTTTCATCCTCTTTTCTCCACTTTTGTTTGTTTAAAACTTTTCATAACACAAATGTTAAGCAAAACAAAAAAGGATGATATAGATCTCTACATGCTGTCATAAGAATAAAAATAGTATTATCCTTTTTTTTTTTTTTTTTTTTTGCTGTCCACGTGAAACTGTCACAACACTGTTAATTGGCTCTGGTCCAGTATAAAATAAAAAGTTTAATAATAAATAGGATTAACTAGCATAATGAAGAAGGCAATGGCACCCCACTCCAGTACTCTTGCCTGGAGAATCCATGGATGGAGGAGCCTGGTAGGCTGCAGTCCATGGGGTCGCTAGGGGTCGGACACGACTGAGCAACTTCACTTTCACTTTTTACTTTCATGCTTCGGAGAAGGAAATGGCAACCCACTCCAGTGTTCTTGCCTGGAGAATCCCAGGGATGGGGGAGCCTGGTGGGCTGCCGTCTATGGGGTCACACAGAGTCAGACATGACTGAAGTGACTTAGCAGCAGCAGCATAATGAAATGATGTACTTGTACATGCTGGTACAATGGTAGCTGCTACTGCACATAGTTTACTGTGTACAAAGTACTGTTGTACTTTGTAGCTTAACTCAGTCCTCACAGAACATTATAAGGGAGGTCCTTTACATGCTCATTTCAGAGATAGGAGAACTGAGGCCCTCATTGTTGTTGTGTTAGTAACTCACTCACGTCTGACTCTTTGCAACTTCATGGACTGTAGCCTGCCAGGCTCCTCTGTCCATGGAATTCTCCAAGTAAGAACACTGGAGTGGGTTGCCATGACTTTCTCCAGGGGATCTTCCTGACCCAAGGATCAAACAAAACTGGGTTTCCTGAATTGCAGGCAGACTCTTTACCATCTGAGCCACCAGGGAAGGCAAAACCCTCACTGGTTAAACAAATAACCTAACATCATAGAGCCATTAAGTAGTAGCTGTTAAGTCACTTCAGTCATGTCCAACTCTGTGTGACCCCATAGATGGCAGCCAGCTCCCCCATCCCTGGGAGTCTCCAAGCAAGAACCCTGGAGTGGGTTGCCATTTCCTTCTCCAATGCATGAAAGTGAAAAGTGAAAGTGAAGTCGCTCAGTCGTATCCGACCCTCAGCAACCCCATGGACTGCAGCCTTCCAGGCTCCTCCGTCCATGGGATTTTCCAGGCGGGAGTACTGGAGTGGGGTGCCATTGCCTTCTCTGATTAAGTAGTAGAGCTGGGATTTAAACCCAGACTACATAGAACTAAACCACTACACCCATTGTACACCCACTGTTACTCACAAGCTTGCAAAATGATTCCAGGACATTTTATTAAGGGAAATAATCAGGATGCAGGTTACTAGACAGGGTATGCTCCTCTTTTTGCTCTGTGTGTATCATATACACCTTATGAGGCTTTTTATGTAAATATGCACAAGAAATTATAAAGGTAATTTGTTTTGGAAAGAGAACCTGGAGGTGGCAGACATTACATTTTTTACGAATTCCTGTCCTTATTGTTTTGGGTTTTATTTTTTTTCACCATGTGTATACATGGCTTTCTTATACTAGGAAGAATAATTTCGGTTTTGACATAGTGGGCCATTTCTGTTATCTTGCTTATAATTCTCTCAATAAAAAAGAAAAGAAAAAACATGGAAACATTATCACAATATTTATAAGAAAATAAAATTTTCAAATTCTATGCAAAGATTCATCAGTCGGAAAAAATGAGAAAGATCTGTATATGTTTTTGTTATTTTAGAAACTAATATGCAGTACAAAAGTGAAATGTTTGTGTTTTTGTTTCATGACCTTTCAGGATACACAGCAAATGGGTAATGATGTTTACCTCTGACGGCAGCTGTCCTTGCTTTGGTGGCCCTGAGCTGTCCGCTTCAGTCCTGCCCCAACCAGGCTAAGCCCACGTTTTGGTCTGTTGGCCCTGTATTCTCTGCCATCCTTTCCCAACACAGCACCCCAGTGTGGCCAGGTTTACTGCAAAGCCCTCCCAGTAGATGTCTATTCCACAGGCCGAAATTAAGTGCTCCACAGTGGCAGTTAAGAAGGGATGGAATGTTCCCAGGTACAATTCTATTTCCAATTTAAGAGTGCAAATATGGTAAGGATTCAAATGGGAAAATGGGGTTTCCTTAAAGTTTTGTGTATTTTTTTCCATAAACTATTGAGGTACTTGACAGTCACAGCGGCTCTAAGAGTGAATACATCTGACCTGGCTCCTGCCCTCACGGTGCTCTCAACTCCACTGCTATAAGAAGCAATGATTCCTCAATCCTCAAGTCTTTGGAAACCAGGACGCAAATAACGATGTGGGTAGCTGTGCCAAAGAAACCTATGAAGCCTGAAAGCAGCATGCTGGGTAGCTTTGCTTTCCTGACACTGGCCTCCTGCAACAGTTCGTAAACCACTTTTCCCCTCTTCCACCAAAAACTCTTATTATAGAAATGGTAAATACACATTGCAAGTCCTCTTGTTTCCCTTTTCACCTTATGATTTTTCATTCTCCTTTGCACATGGTACACCTTTGGTCAGGCATGTTTCTGCGATCCTTGTGTCAGTGGTGCAAATCCTGCCAGACTAAGGACTCCTAGTCACCTGTCTTTAGACCCTTGAAATCACTTTTCTTTCCAAGTGGGCTCTGCAGAAGCTGTTCACTTTCCCTTCCTGCTCTACACTGTTCTATTCACATTTTACATCTTTGCTCACGTGTCACTTCCTTGGAGAGAGTGTTCCATGACATTTTTCTCCAGGTCAAATATTCCTGCTAAACACTCACCTAGTATCACAGCTGCCCCCTCCTAACATGTATCCCATTTGAAATATCACATTTGCTTATGGGATCACTTGAATACTGTGTGACTTCCCCTAGGCTGTGCTCTCCATGAGGACAAGTCAATTTTTGCTCACACTGTCTCTCCAGTGACTACCACAGTGTAGGCACTCAATAAATGAACATTGAATAATACAGAGAGATTCGGGGCACCGACCCTGGAGCAGTCAGAAACCCCAGTATAACTGAACAGTAAACCCTCCATATCCACTTTCTTTTCCATGGATTTGACCCATCGTATAGCACTTAGTGGGCTTCCCTGATAGCTCTGATTTAATATGTACTTAGAGAAAAAATCCAGGTATAAGTGGACCTGCAGTTCAAACTCAAGTTGTTCAAAGGTCAATAAACTAGATACACATCCATTGAATGTATGAAGATGATGAGGGCATTTATTTTAATGATCTGTAGCTTTTTTGCCTGAATTTCAGGCTTTCTCTCTGGACCTAAGAGAATTAATCAATTACAATATTTTCCCTGGACTTTCAGTTGTGGTGCTTTATCCCTTTGGTATAATTTCTGCCAAGCAGGTCTTTGATTCCTGAATGTTTAGGGTGGTTGTTTGCTTGCTTGTCAATAATTTTAATTGCCTTATTCAGATGTAAGTGATTTGTTAAGATAATCTAAGAGAACTAAAGCTTTTATCTTCTTCTCAAACTTTCTTTCTCTCCAAAAGAATAGTAGCCAGTAAAATTCCAATTTAGAGTGCTAACAGCTTCATGTAGCATCCACAGGAAACATGGAGAGATTAATGAGGTCTTGAGAACAAGTCACTGAGTTGAAATTGGTGTTTTTTTTCCCCCTTCCAAAAACCCTTCTCTATGAATACTTGACTATCAGTAATTGTCACATTTGGAGGTCATCAAGAAAGAAATGGGCACTAAGGCTTCACTTTTCTCCCAGAAGTCAAACAGTTCATAAAGTTGGTCATTGGGTTCTTTTTTATGAGATAAGAATTTTCTTTCAGTCAACTTTTCTTTCTTAGAATTGGAAGGGCAGTGAAACTTCAATTTGAAGTTTGAGTCTACAGGAGATTGACACTGAGATGCACTCCAAAAACCAGGAAATAAGGCAGATTGGATTTTCTACCACAATTTAAAATCTACAAGAAGAGAATGAAGGAGAGCAAAATTTTACAGAAGAAGTGAAGGTCAGTGTAAGAAAGGTATCAAAATCATGCTAGTAAATTTCAGAGTGAGACTCTGGCCCCAGGCAGTCGGTGTGCCAAGTTCACACCTGTTACCACTATGATAAGGCCCCACCTAAGTCCGTGAAGCTAGCTCACGATGTGCCTATAGATGGATGCATCGTACTGTCCTACTTTAGTGTCCTGGGAACTCTCAAGGTCATCCAAATTAACTTCCTGCTCAAACCCCATGCTCACCAAGCAAACCATGGATAATAATTTTGTTTCTTCTACACATTTATATGGTGAGGTAAAAAGTACAAAGATATACATACTTAGCCTCCTTATGATTATAAGATGTTATCTTATACATCAGTAACTTGTGAACTTAGTTTAATAGGGTCCATTCTAGAGACTGGAGTCTCACTGAAACCTGGCTTTTAGGACCACTGCTACTTATTGCCACCCTCTGGAGATGTGTCTGAGGGATCAGGTGGCTTCTTGAAAATGAAACAACCTTATGTGATGATTTTTACCTCTTCTGCTCCCCACAAAATTTAATAGAGTTCATATTAAGTTCACTGGGTGTATACTGGAACCTTAGTGAGGTCTTCTTATGGAAAATAACTAAATTCAAATTGCTTAATATTTTTGTCAAAACATCTTTCTAAGGAGCAAAGAGGTCAAAACATGTCCAATTTGGAGGAATCATTAGTGACCAATGAGTTCACAGAGAGGTGATTTGAGATACAGAAAGATCAATACATTTAATGAGGTGACAAAGTGCTCTCAACAAACTTTAGTTGCATTCAATTCCAGTATGGGTGTTCATGTCCAGTTGGGTTTCTTTTCTTCAGCCCCACATGCTGATAACTATTCACAAGTACAAGTTCAATTTCAGGCCAACAAATTCATACAGAGCTCAAAGTGAGTTTAGAGAATCACAAAATCCTTTGTGAATCAGGTCAATAAATTTAGCACTGGATTGTTTACATCAAAATGACAGCCACCTTTTAGGTGAGTATTTTTTTTCCTTTAGAACATTTTCCTACTCCCTAGATGTCAGAGAACATCTGATTTGGAGGTAGAGATCAGTGCATTAGGTGGCATATTTACTTAAAGAATGTTCTTAGATCATAGCATCAGAGAACTGGAAGGAATCCTTGGGATCATCTACTCTATTCTTAAACTCAGGTATAGAACCCCTGAGATGTGAGGCAGCAGGAAGGGAAGCCATGGGTATTTCAGTTTTACTCAATGGTGTTTAATTTTAAACATTACTTTCACACTGAAAGGGGCACACATATATGATGGAATAGAGGGCATTTTTAAAAAAAAAAATTACTTTTTAAAGTAAGACATATTGCTTCTAAGAAATGTTAGTCATTAGTGCCCTACTTCCAGCTGTGGTCTACGCTCTTGGAGGACCTGAACAAAATCCCCCGTTCTGTGTTGGTGGAAGAATCTAACAAACACAGATCTAGTTCCAATCTAAAATGTGAAAACAGGCCCAGAGAGGAACAGGACTTTGGCTAAGGTCACACAGCCAGCATGAGTACTGGATTCAAGACTAGAACCTGCCTGTCCAATGTGCTTTTTTGCAGTCCAGCTGACTGCCTCTGAATTTCAGTAGCTATTCTGCACTTGCTCAGTTTCCACATCCAAAAAGCACCTTTCTGCAGATGACTGGTTGTTTTTAGAGGAATTGAATAAACTTCAATGTCATGATAAATAACTTTCACTCTATGCACTCAGTGGTTCTCCCATTTCTTAAAGTTGTTAAGGTTATTCGTGTGCAGAAAAGTAAAAACATAGCTGGTTCAGAGAGAAAGAAGAAACTGCTCATCCATGAAACAGAAATATGGCCCCTTAGAGCAGCGTTTCCCAACATATGCTCCCCTGATCTCCTGGATCAGAATGACTTCAGTAAATATGCAGATTACTGGGAATCACCCTACTTACTGATTCAGAACCTCTGAGGACAGAGCCCAGGAATCTTCATGTTTAATCAGTTCCCTTAAGTGATTCTCATATGCTCTGAGATCGTTTTAAAACAATCATATATGCATGAGGAGAAGAAAGGGCAAAGAATGGGAAAGTGACATACTAACATCTCATAAGGCTCATATGGAAAAGCTCTTCCATATTCAAGATCTCCTTGCTTAGTTAACTATCTGTGCTACCCAGTAGCCATCTATTTTATACACGGTAGCAATTATACTCAAATTAAATTTTTATTTTTTTTAATTTTATTTTATTTTTAAACTTTACATAACGGTATTAGTTTTGCCAAATATCAAAATGAATCCACCACAGGTATACATGTGTTCCCCATCCTGAACCCTCCTCCCTCCTCCCTCCCCATTCCATCCCTCTGGGTCGTCTCAGTGCACCAGCCCCAAGCATCCAGTATCGTGCTTCGAACCTGGACTGGCAACTCGTTTCATACATGATATTTTACATGTTTCAATGCCATTCTCCCAAATCTTCCCACCCTCTCCCTCTCTCACAGAGTCCATAAGACTGTTCTATACATCAGTGTCTTTTTTGCTGTCTCGTACACAGGGTTATTGTTACCATCTTTCTAAATTCCATATATATGCGTTAGTATACTGTATTGGTGTTTTTCTTTCTGGCTTACTTCACTCTGTATAATAGGCTCCAGTTTTAAAAAAGATGATATAATACAGTTATGTAAAGTTTAAAAATAAAATAAAATTAAAAAAAAAAAAAAAAAAGATGATATATATAAAAAGAAAACTATCTCTGATAGGTAGAGTGAGGGAAACTATCTTGGTTTGCAAACGAATAAATTGAAGGCCAGCTGATCAGATGGGTTTTAACTAAACATGAAAATAGAGAAAGAAAAAGCATCCAGACAAATACTCGTAAAACAACACGGCAAGTATAACAGTAAGAAGGAAAATGTGCCAGATGGATGGAAAGACGGGGATAAAACATCATGTCTCTGCCAATCCCATTCAGTGTATTTTTCCCTATATATATTGAATAACTTAGGGATAACACTGCTTCAATTTCTTTAAAAAGGGGGGAGGGGCCTTCACAAAATGTAAAAGTAAATAGTATAAGTGAATGATACTATTATTATCATTATACTTTCAATTTTCTGAGGCATTCTTTAACTGCTGTGAATTAGCAAGATATTAAGGAAATTACATAGGAGCAGAAAAAAACTGATTTCTATAAGAAACTAAATGGGAAACAAAAAAAAAATGAGCTGAGAAGAATTATTTTAACATTTAGTATCTTTAACATATGGGAATAAAAAGAGACAGTCATCAGCAAAAACTCAAAATTAAAGCAAAGGTGAGTAAACATGGTCTCCAAATTTTAAACAAGATTTAGAGGCAGGACAATGTGGACAGCACAGTGGCGATGAAAGGGTATGTGTGTCTTGTTTCAAGACAGACTGTGCGGAGGAACATGGGAACAGCCACTGTGGAAATCATGCCCTTGAAACAGAATCGCACTGGACAGCAAGTGGAGAGAGGAAAATTTGCTGTTAGAGCACATGTAGTGCGTGGCCAGAGAGGCACAATGAGCGGTCTCCTCCAGCTCTGGTCCCTCATGTGGCTCAGCTTCAGGCAGAGCCCAGATGAAGAGTTTCACCTCCCTCCCCACCAGCATGATTCTCTTGACTGCTGGCTCTCTCAGTGGTGTTGTCTAGGTGTCCAGGAAGTACATGCTTTTTCATCTCAGCTATTTTTCCCTGAATCCTGAAGAAATAAATGCCTGTTCTAATTTAGATGAGATGGATCCATGTTCATGCTGGAAAGGAGAAACAACTTAGTCTGTTGGTAAAGTGGGCAAGTTTGTGACCTGGAACAAGTTCATTTCTCTGTACTAGAATTTTCATTTAGTTAAAGAGGGATGAATACCTATCTTGTGGGCTTTCCATGAGAATGAAACAAAACACATGTGAAATACTTAGCACAATGTCTGACACACAGCAAATGCCGTATCACTGGCAGTATGCTTTTTAGACCTCAGGAAGAAGATTTCTTAAATAAGGATACATTTTCCTTTGCTCTGGATTCTCAAAATTTGACAACAAAGTCCACTTATCATAGCCACTAAGAAAACTGGAGAAGACACCCTTATGACCTAAGTTTCTTATCCTCATGAACAAGTCCACACAGGGATATTGACATGGCTTTTCTGTTGTAGATCCAAAAAAATCTCAGTGTAAGACATCCAGGCCAATCAACAGTGCCCCTTTTATCTCCTGTAGCTTTAGACTCAAATGTCATTCATAGAGATCTGGCCTTTCCTCAGACAAAGACAAATTTAGGTGAAAACATTGGCTTCTATTTTCTGCTATCTCCATAATAAACTCACATCAATTGTGCAATAAAAAATTGATTTAAAAGTAATATAAGAAAAGACATAAAATTGGCTTCAAATAAAAAAAGTATTTTTTTCTATCCATGTTTTCCTCAAAGAAGAGTTGAATGAACTTTAAAAATGGGTATCAGGTATGTCTGATAAGATTTTTGTACTTATTTGCAGGGTTGCAAGAGATGAAAGTCTCTCATCTAACAAAGTGGATATAATTATATGCTCAAATCAGTATCTGCTCTCTATGGCAAATTCTGCTCAGTCTTTTCCCTTTGGTGCCTCATGTTGGTTTGGTTTTATCACTGCTTATAAAAATGTATCTGAATAAATTAAAGGAACCAGACAACCTTTCATCAGAGTATAATCATACACAGATCATCCACCAAATGCAATGTTCCTTCCTTCCTTGAGACCCTAGAAACATTTTCACCATTTGACATGCAAGAATCTTTAATAATCAGTGCAGAGAGAATGCATCGTAATCAAGGAAAATGCCTACCAAATTGACTCCCTCCTAAAAGCCATCTGTGTTCAACGACTCCCTGTAGCAACTGTAAAGTCATAAGCAATTGGGAGAGTTGCTCAAGCTAAGAAAAAACACAACATACAGAATTGAGAATTATAGGGCAATAAAGTCAGTCTGGCCACAGAATATCTAAAATCATCCAAGTTATAAAAAGTGGAATGATAAATTCTATGTTCCCTCATGATTATGAAAGCTAACATATTTACCAGCTTATGTCACCTCCCCACTGCTTTTCTTTTGTTTTGATTTAAATACTAAACGATAGAAACATTTTCTGCTTCCTGAGCTTAATTGGTAAGTAAGGGCTAGGTTGGTTAGGTGCCTCAATAGCAGGAGGAAAAGGAAGATATTCAGAGAATCCCTCCGCAGTTCCTAAGTTGCTCTGTCTCTGGCCACAGGAAGACAGACAAGATGACCACAGAACTTTGTTGTTGTGAGTCTAAGCCTCTCGTTTGTCACTGGGAAAGAAAACTTCTCATATCCTCCTTCTCATCCTTCCAACCTAAACCTACTCACAAAGCCACATTCCCTATTTCGGGAAAGAGCATTGCTGACACCACAGATCTGAGCATCATTTCTGTTGAGATCATCTCTAAATATCTCTTCACTTATGTCTATTGCCACCTACCTCCGCAGCCTCTGCCTATGCCACAACTTCATCATTTCTCCCCTGCTTGATGCATCTGAGCTCTGGCTTTGCCTCCAGACTTTCCCTCCTATCTAACCAGTCACCTCCATTCTCAGTTGAGAAGTCAGAGCAATGCTTCTAAAGAGTTAATTCACCACTCCCATGTTACATTCTGTAGTAATTTCTCATCACACTCTAAATAATGACTAAGACTCATAAAAGATTCACAAGACCCCTCATAACCTCTCCAACTATTTCTCTTCCATGTCTCCCACACTTCTTGTATGCACTACATCAAATTTCTTTTAATACCTCAAAGATAATATGCTCCCCCTCTCTCTCTGTTTCTTCTACCCAAAATACTCTCTCTCTTCCCTCCTCTGCTCCTGGCTAATGCCTACTCATCATAAGGTTGCAATGGAACATGTTTCTCTAGGAAACCTTCTTAGCCACTCCTGCAGATACAGCTCAATGGTGCCACAAGGCACTCTCAAAATTCTGCTTCTGTAACAAAGCACAAGTCCTGCTTTATCACTACTGTATGTTAGGTGTTTGTCTTCTGAGCCAGATTACAAACATGAAAATAGGCCCAAGCCAATAGTGCTAATTCTTATATCCCTGGATCATGGGGCAGTTTTTGGAACTTAAAAGATGTTTAAATTATATTTCTTAAATGAATGAATGAATAAAGTAGTTATTCAAGTTCTTAGTGAACTGGTAATATATATAGGGCTAGATACCAGGTTACTCTTTTGACTCTACTAAACCTGGGGGATATTTTATTATTCATTTCAGTCTACATATTCACTCAATGAATATTACATTAAGTGTTAGGGTACAGTAAACCATTGGCAAAGCAACAATTAGAACCAAATATGGACAGTGGACAGGTTCAAAATTGGGAAAGGAGTAGGTCAAGGCTGTATGTTGTCATCCTGATTATTTAACTTATATGCAGAGTACATCATGTGAAATGCTGGGTTAGATGAATCACAAGCTGGAATCAAGATTGCTGGGAGAAATATCAATAACCTCAGATATGCAGATGATATCACTCTAATGGCAGAAAGCAAAGAGGAAATAAATGAGGGTGAAATGGGGGAGTGAAAAAGCTGGCTAAAAACTCAATATTCAAAAAATGAAGATCATGGTATCTGATACTATCACTTCATGGCAAATAGATGGAGAAAAAGTGGAAACAGTGACAGATTTTACTTTCTTGAGCTCCAAACTCACTGTGGATGATTACTGAGCCATGAAATTAAAAGAAACTTGTTCCTTGTAAGAAAAACTATGACAAATGTAGATGGTATATTAAAAGGCAGAAACATCACTTTGCAGACAAAGGTCTGTAGAGTCAAAGCTACGGTTTTTCCAGTAGTCATGGATGTATGTCAGAGTTGGACCAAAAAGAAGGCTGAGCACTAAAGAATTGATATTTTTGAACTGTGGTACTGGAGAAGACTCTTAAGAGTTCCTTGGACTGCAAGGAAATCAAACCAGTAAAACCTAAAGGAAATCAACCCTGAATATTCATTGGAAGGACTGATGCTGAAGCACCAATATTTTGGCCACGTGATGTGAAGAGCAAACTCATTAGAAAAGACCCTGAAGTTGGAAAAGATTGAGGGCAGAAGGCGAAGGGGACATAGCATCATTGACTCAATGGACATGAGTTAGACAAACTGCATGAGATGGTGAAGGAGAGGGAAGCCTGGCAAGCTGTAGTCCAGGGGTTCACAGAGTCTGACACAACACAGTGACTAAGCAACAACAATGATTAGTTTACAGAAAAAGTATAATGCTCATCATTGCTTAATTTTGAAAACTAAAAAGCCTCTTGATGAAAGTGAAAGTGGAGAGTGAAAAAGTTGGCTTAAAGCTCAACATTCAGAAAACGAAGATCATGGCATCCGGTCCCATCACTTCATGGGAAATAGATGGGGAAACAGTAGAAACAGTGTCAGACTTTATTTTGGGGGCTCCAAAATCACTGCAGATGGTGACTGCAGCCATGAAATTAAAAGACGCTTACTCCTTGGAAGGAAAGTTATGACCAACCTAGATAGCATATTCAAAAGCAGAGACATTACTTTGCCAACAAAGGTTCGTCTAGTCAAGGCTATGGTTTTTCCTGTGGTCATGTATGGATGTGAGAGTTGGACTATGAAGAAGGCTGAGCGCCGAAGAATTGATGCTTTTGAACTGTGGTGTTGGAGAAGACTCTTGAGAGTCCCTTGGACTGCAAGGAGATCCAACCAGTTCATTCCAAAGGAGATCAGCCCTGGGATTTCTTTGGAAGGAATGATGCTAAAGCTGAAACTCCAGTACTTTGGCCACCTCATGCGAAGAGTTGACTCATTGGAAAAGACTCTGATGCTGGGAGGGATTGGGGTCAGGAGGAGAAGGGGATGACAGAGGATGAGATGGCTGGATGGCATCACTGACTCAATGGACGTGAGTCTGAGTGAACTCCGGGAGTTGGTGATGGACAGGGAGGCCTGGCGTGCTGTGATTCATGGGGTTGCAAAGAGTTGGACACGACTGAGCGACTGATCTGATCCTGAAAGTAGGCAATTTTTACAGTTTCATATTAAAAAATGAAGTCATTTTCCTCCTTCTTTCCTTTGTTCCTTCCTTCCAATTTAGTCACAAAACACCATTACCAGAGGGCAATGGGGGTAATCTAGCAGAGTTGGAGTTGTACAAGGAGAGAACAGATGAGACTGCAGGGCTATGGGAGTAAGGGATTAGTCTGAGATGTCAGGGGATTAAATAATCAAATATATTAAGGACCAGATCAGATCAGATCAGATCAGTCACTCAGTCGTGTCCAACTCTTTGCGACCCCATGAATCGCAGCACACCAGGCTTCCCTGTCCATCCCCAACTCCCGGAGTTCACTCAGACTCATGTCCATCGAGTCAGTGATGCCATCCAGCCATCTCATCCTTTGTAATCCCCTTCTCCTCTTGCCCCCAATCCCTCCCAGCATCAGTCTTTTCCAATGAGTCAACTCTTCGCATGATTTGGCCAAAGTACTGGAGTTTCAGCTTTAGCATCATTCCTTCCAAAGAAATCCCAGGGCTGATCTCCTTTGGAATGAACTGGTTGGATCTCCTTGCAGTCCAAGGGACTCTCAAGAGTCTTCTCCAACACCACTGTTCAAAAGCATCAATTCTTTGGCGCTCAGCCTTCTTCACAGTCCAACTCTCACATCCATACATGACCACAGGAAAAACCATAGCCTTGACTAGACAAACCCTTTTTGGCAAAGTAATGGCTCTGTTTTTGAATATGCTATCTAGGTTGGTCATAACTTTCCTTCCAAGGAGTAAGCGTCTTTTAATTTCATGGCTGCAGTCACCATCTGCAGTGATTTTGGAGCCCCCAAAAATAAAGTCTGACACTGTTTCCACTGTTTCCCCATCTATTTCCCATGAAGTGATGGGACCGGATACCATGATCTTTGTTTTCTGAATGTTGAACTTTAAGCCAACTTTTTCACTGTCCACTTTCACTTTCATCAAGATGCTTTTTAGTTCCTCTTCACTTTCTGCCATAAGGGTGGCGTCAGGCAGCTGCGACGGGCGCGCTAAAGCACAGGCGGCTGCGACGGGCGCAAAGGCCCCGAAAAGGAGCCACGCCACGTCCGAGGTCAGGGGCAGAAGCCGGGAGGACCCCATGCTCGAAGGGCGGCGGCCAAGAGGGGTTACCCCACTTCCGAGGTCAGGGGCAGCGGCAGAGATTACCAGACTGCAATGGTGCAGGAACGGCCGAAAGGAGCTATCTGGCATCCGAGGTCAGGGGGGGCAGCCGAGAGGAGATACCCAGTGTCCAAGGTCGGGGCCAGCGATGAGAGGAGTTACCCCATGTCTGAGGTCAGGGACGGTGGCCAGGAGGAGATACCCCATGCCCCCACACCCAAGGCCAAGGGCAGTGGCCGGGAGGAGCAACCCCTCACCCGAGGCCAGGGGTGGTGGCCGGGAGGACCAACCCCACGTCCAAGGAGCCATGGCTGCACGGGCGCAGGAGGGCCTAGAGGAGCTATCCCACATTGAAGGTCAGGAAGGGTGACGATGAGGCGATACCCCTCGTCCAAGGTAAGGAGCAATGGCTGCGCTTTGCTGGAGCAGCCGTGAAGAGATACCCCATGCCCAAGCTAAGAGAAACCCAAGTAAGACGGTAGGTGTTGCAAGAGGGTATCAGAGGGCAAACACACTAAAACCATACTCACAGAAAACTAGTCTATCTAATCACACTAGGACCACAGCCTTGTCTAACTCAATGAAACTAAGCCATGCCTGTGGGGCAACCCAAGACGGGCGGGTCATGGTGAAGAGATCTGACAGGATGTGGTCCACTGGAGAAGGGAATGGCAAACCACTTCAGTATTCTTGCCTTGAGAACCCCATGAACAGTATTAAAAGACAAAATGATAGGATACTGAAAGAGGAACTCCCCAGGTCAGTAGGTGCCCAATATGCTACTGGAGATCAGTGGAGAAATAACTCCAGAAAGAATGAAGGGATGGAGCCAAAGCAAAAAGAATACCCAGCTGTGGATGTGACTGGTGATAGAAGCAAGGTCCAATGCTGTAAAGAGCAATATTGCATAGGAACCTGGAATGTCAGGTCCATGAATCAAGGCAAATTGGAAGTGGTCAAACAAGAGATGGCAAGAGTGAATGTCAACATTCTAGGAATCAGCAAACTGAAATGGGCTGGAATGGGTGAATTTAACTCAGATGACCATTATATCTACTACTGTGGGCAGGAATCCCTCAGAAGAAATGGAGTGGCCATCATGGTCAACAAAAGAGTCCAAAATGCAGTACTTGGAGGCAATCTCAAAAACGACAGAATGATCTCTGTTCGTTTCCAAGGCAAACCATTCAATATCACAGTAATCCAAGTCTATGCCCCAACCAGTAACGCTGAGGAAGCTGAAGTTGAACGGTTCTATGAAGACCTCCAAGACCTTTTAAAACTAACACCCAAAAAAAAAAGATGACGAGATGGTAGGATGGTATCAATTACCCAATAAACATGAATTTGAGCAAGCTCTGGGAGATCGTGATGAACAGAGAAGGCTGGCATGCTGCAGTCCATGGGGGTCACAAAGAGTCAGACATGACTGAGCAACAATAGACAGGAAAATTTGATTTCAGTGGCAAATGCAATTTTCGTAACTATCAAACTATATATATATATATATATATATATATATATATATATATATAGTGTGTGTGTGTGTGTGTGTGGTTGTGGTCCTGGTTTTGTCACTAAGTTGAAGGCAATGGCAAGCCACTCCAGTACTCTTGCCTAGAAAATCCCATGGATGGAGGAGCCTGGTGGGCGACAGTCCATGGGGTCACTACGAGTCGGTCGCGACTGAGCAACTTCACTTTCACTTTCACGCAATGGAGAAGAAAATGGCAACCCACTCCAGTGTTCTTGCCTGGAGAATCCCAGGGATGGGGGATCCTGGTGGGCTGCCGTCTATGGGGTCGCACAGAGTCAGACATGACTGAAGCGACTTAGCAGCAGTATGTCTGATTCTCTACGACCCAATGGACTGTAGCCCACCAGGGTCCTCTGTCCATGGCAAGAATACTGGAGTGGGTTGCCATTTCCTTCTCCAGGGATCTTCCTTTAGTACTTAAAAGCTGCACTAATACTATTGAGAATCAGTATACCTACTAAAATCATATAAAACACAAAAATATTAAATACTAAATTAAATTTGCATTTTTATCATTTGTTGGTGAAAGAGTCTAGAAAAATCATGTCCAATTTGCAAATGCACCTGAAAACTGAAAGGTTTTAACCTTTCCTTGCTGCTGCTGCTAAGTCGCTTCAGTCGTGTCTGACTCTGCGTGACCCCATAGATGGCAGCCCACCAGGCTCCCCATTCCTGGGATTCTCCAGGCAAGAACACTGGAGTGGGTTGCCATTTCCTTCTCCAATGCATGCAAGTGAAAAGTGAAAGTGAAGTCGCTCAGCCATGTCCGACTCTTAGCAACCCCATGGACTGCAGCCCACCAGGCTCCTCCGTCCATGGGATTTTCCAGGCAAGAGTACTGGAGTGGGGTGCCATTACCTTTCCTTAACAACTGTTATAAAAATTCTATGCCCTGCTGGGGCTCGAGTTGCCAGTGGCAGTGGCGTTGAGGGGCTCCCGTTCCGCCAGGATGTCCGTTTGCTGGACAGCAGCTTCATAAAGAATGCGCTGCAAGTCGCAAATTGAGTTTCCTTAAAAATACCTATTTCAGAAAGAACAGGATGGCAGAGGAGTAGACGGATGTGGAATACATCTCTCCCCACAGATACATCAGGAATACACCTTCAGACACAGAAGTGCATGCAGAACACCAGCTGAGAGCAAACAGGAGTACCTGACCAGCAGAAAAGAATATATAGAACCATCCAAAACTCGAGATCAAGCCCTGAGCCTTTGGAGCGGGGGCACTGAATCCAAGACTCTAGACTACCAGAGAACTAACCCTGTTGCTGCTGCTGCTGCGAAGTCGCTTCAGTCGTGTCCGACTCTGTGCGACCCCATAGACAGCAGCCCACCAGGCTCCCCCGTCCCTGGGATTCTCCAGGCAAGAACACTGGAGTGGGTTGCCATTTCCTTCTCCAGAACTAACCCTAAGGGGTATCAAATAGTGAGAACTCACACAAAGGAAAGCACTGTAATACAAGACCGGGCATCACCCAACAACCAATAGCACCCTGGGCAGGACTTCTCATCTAAACAACAAACAAAACAAAAATACGAACCCAATCATCAGCAGACAGGATTAGCACCTCACTCAGCCTTGCCCATCAGAGGAAAAACAAACAAACAAAAATTCAGCACAAATCTCACCCTATAAGAAGCTTACACAAACCATTGGACAAAACTTATAGGGCAGAAACCAAAAGGAAGAAAGAATTCAACCTTGAAGTCTGGTAAAAGGAGACCTCAAACACAATAAGTTAAAAAATAATAATAATAATGAAAAGCCAGAGAAATACTACACAAATGAAGGAACAAACTAGAAACACAGAAGTTCAAATAAATGGAGAGGAAATAGGCAAACTACCTGAAAAAAAATTCAGAATAATGATAGTAAAGATGATCAAACACCTTGAAAGCAAAATGGAGGAAATGCAATAATCAAATAACAAAGACCTAGAAGAATTAAAAAATAAACATGCAGAGAAAAAAAAAAAAAACACAATTACTGAAATTAAAAATATTCTAAAAGAAATCAATAGCAGAATATCTGAAGCAGAAGAATGAATCAGTGAGCGGGAAGATAAAATGGTGGAAATAACTTCTGAAGAGCAGAATAACATAAAAAGGATGAAAAGAACCTGAGGATAGTCTCACAGACCTCCAGGACAATATCAAACACACCAACATTTGAGTAATAGGGGATACAGAAGAAGAAGAGAAAAAAAAAGAGGGGGTATGAGAAAATTTTTGAAGAGACTATAGTTGAAAATTTCCCCAACATGGAAAAGAAAAGAGTCATTCAAGTCCAAGAGTCACAAAGAGTCCCATACAGGATAGACCCAAGGAGAAACATGCCAAGACACATACTAATCAAACTAACAAAGACTAAACACAAAGAAAGAAAATTAAAAGCAGCAAGGGAGAAGCAACAAGTAACATACAAGGGAAACCCCATATGCTTAACAGCAGATCTTTCAGCAGAAACTCTGCAGGCCAGAGGGAAGGGCAGGATATATTTAAAGTACTGAAAGGGAAAAATCTGCAACCAAGATTACTGTATCCAGCAAGGATCTCATTCAAAATCGATAGAGAAATCAAAAACTTTTCAGACAAGCAAAAGTTAAGAGAATTCAGTACCACCAAACCAGCTTTACAACAAATGTTAAACAGACTTGTATAGTCAAGAAATACAAGAGAAGAAAAAACATTTACAAAATCAACCCCAAACAATTAAGAAAGTGGCAATAGGAACATATATATCAATAATTACTTTAAATTTAAATGGATTAAATGCTTCAACCAAAAGACACAAACTGGCTGAATGGATATAAAAACAAGACCCATATATATATATGCTGTCTACAAGAAACCCTCTCCAGACCTCACAACACATACAGACTGAAAGTGAGAGGATGGAAAAATACATTCCATGCAAATGGGAAGCAAAAGAAAGCTGGAGTACCAGTCCTCATATCAGACAAAATAGACCTTAAACTAAAGAAGATAACAAGAGATAAGGAAAGACACTACATAATGATCAAGGGATCAATCAAAGAAGAAGACCTAACAATTGTAAATATCTATGCACCCAAAATAGGAGCTCCTCAATACATAAGACAAACACTAACAGACATAAAAGGAGAAATTGACAGTAACACAATAATAGTAGGAGAATTTAACACCCCACTCACACCAATGGACAGATCATCAAAACAGAAAATTAATAAGGAAACACAAGTCTTAAATGATACATTAGATGAGATGGATCTTACTGATATCTTTAGGACATTCCAACCAAATGCAGAAGAATACACCTT
This sequence comes from Bubalus bubalis, assembly GCF_019923935.1. Lineage (NCBI taxonomy): Eukaryota > Metazoa > Chordata > Mammalia > Artiodactyla > Bovidae > Bubalus > Bubalus bubalis. The sequence continues at coordinate 54,402,870 of NC_059165.1, read as the reverse complement.
CTTCTCAAGTGAACATGAAACATTCTCCAGGGTAGACCACATCCTGGGTCACAAATCAAACCTCAGTAAATTTAAGAAAATTGAAATCATATCAACCATCTTCTCCAACCACAATGCTATGAGACTAGATATCAATTACAAGGAAAAAACTGTAAGAAACACAAACACATGGAGATTAAACAACACATTTCTAAATAACCAACAGGTTACTGAAGAAATCAAAAGGGAAATCAAAAAGTTTCTAGAAACAAATGACAACAAAAACAGGACAACTCAAAACCTATGTGATGCAGCAAAAGCAGTTCTAAGAGGGAAGTTTATAGCAATACAATCCTACCTCAAGAAACAAGAAAAACATCGAATAGACAGCCTAACTTTACACCTAAAACAACTGGAAAAAAGAACAAGAAAAACCCAAAATTAAGAGAAGGAAAGAAATCATAAAGATCCAAGTAGAAATAAATAAAAAAGAAATGAAAGAAACAATAGTAAAGATTAATAAAACTAAAAGCTGGTTGTTTGAGAAGATAAACAAAATTGGCAAAACTTTAGCCAGATTCATCAAGAAAAAAAGAGAGAAGAATCAAATCAACAAAATTAGAAATGAAAATGGAGACGTTACAACAAACAATGCAGAAATACAAAGGATTATAAAAAAAACTATTATGAACAACTATATGGCAATAAAATGGATAACCTGAAGAAATGGACAGGTTCTCAGAAAAGTTCAATCTTCCAAGACTAAACCAGGAAGAAATAGAAATTATGACCATCCCAATTACATGCACTGAAATTGAAGCTGTGATCAAAAATCTCCCAAAACACAAAAGCCCAGGACCAGATGGCTTCACAGGAGAATTCTATCAAACACTCAGTGAAGAGCTAAAGCCTATCCTTCTAAAACTATTTCAAAAAATTGCAGAGGAAGGAACACTTCCAAACACATTCTATGAGGCCACAATCACCCTGATAGCAAAACCTGACAGACAACACACAAAAAGAAAAGTATGGGCCAATATCACTGATGAACATAGATGCAAAAATCCTCAACAGAATTTTAGCAAACAGAATTCAGCAACACATCAAAAAGCTCATACACCATAATTAAGTTGAGTTTATTCCAGGAATGCAAGGATTCTTCAGTATATGCAAATCAATCAATGTGATACACCATATTAACAAATTGAAAGATAAAAACCATATGATCATCTCAATGGATGCAGAAAAGGCCTTTGAAAAAATTCAGCAGCCATTTATGATTAAAACTCTTCAAAAATGGACATAGAAGGAACCTACCTCAACATAGTAAAGACCATATATGATAAGCCTACAGCAAACATTATTCTCAATGGTGAGAAACTGAAAGCATTCCCCCTAAATCAGGATCAAGACAAGGGTGTCCACTTTCACCACTATTATTCAACATAGTTCTGGAAGTCCGAGCTACAGCAATCAGAGAAGAAAAATAAAAGGAATCCAGATCAGAAAAGAAGAAGTAAAGCTCACACTGTTTGAAGATGACAGGACACTATACATAGAAAACCCTAAAGATAGTATCAGAAAATTACTAGAGCTAATCAGTCAATTTAGCAAAGTTGCAGGATACAAAATCAATACACAGAAATCACTTGCATTTCTATATACTAACAATGAAATATCAGAAATAAAAATTAAAGAATCAATCCCATTCACCATATCAACAAGAAGAATTAAAGATATAGGAATAAACTTAACTAAGGAGACAAAAGAACTGTACACAGCAAAGTATAAGACACTGATGAAAAAGATCAAAGATGACATAAACAGATGGAGAGTTATTCCATGTTCCTGGGTAGGAAGAATCAATATTGTGAAAATTACTATAATACCAAATGCAATCTACAGATTCAATGTGATCCCTATCAAATTACCAATGGAATTTTTCATAGAACTAGAACAAAAAATTTCACCATTCATATGGAAACACTAAAGACCCCAAATCACCAAAGAAGTCTTGAGAAAGAAGAATGGAGCTGTAGGAATCAACCTTCCTGACTTCAGATTATACTACAAAGCTATAGTCATCAAGATAGTATGGTACTGGCATAAAAACAGAAATATAGACCAATGGAACAAGATAGAAAGCCCATAAATAAACCCATGCACCTATAGGTACCTTATTTTTGACAAAGGAGGCAAGAATATACAATGGGGCAAAGACAGCCTCTTCAATAAATGGCACTTGGAAAACTGGACAGCTACATGTAAAAGAATGAAATGAGAACACTTCCTAACACCATACACAAAGATACACTCAAAATGGATTAAAGACCTAAATGTAAGACCAGAAACTATAAAACTCTTAGAGGAAAACTTAGGCAGAACACTCGATGACATAAATCAAAGCAAGATCCTCCATGATCCACCTCTTAGAGTAATGGAAATAAAAACAAAAGTAAACAAGTGGGACCTGATGAAACATAAAAGCTTTTGCACAGCAAAGGAAACTATAAGCAAGGTGAAAAGACAGCCCTCAGAATGGGAGAAAATAATAGCAAATGAAATAACTGACAAAGGATTAATTTCCAAAATACACAAGCAGCTCATACAACTCAATACCAGAAAAAAAAAACAACCCAATCAAAAAGTGAGAAAAAGATCTAAACAGACATTTCTCCGAAGAAGACATATAGATGGCTAACAAACACATAGAAATATGCTCAACATCACTCATTATTAGAGAAATGCAAATCAAAACCATAATGAAATATCACCTCACACCAGTCAGAATGGCCATAATCAAAAAGTCAACAATAAATGCTGGAGAGGGTGTGGAGAAAAGGGAACAATCTTGCACTGTTGGTGGGAATGTAAATTGATACAGCCGCTATGGAAGATAGTATGGAGATTTCTTTAAAAAACTAGAAATAAAACCACCATATGACCCAGCAACCCCACTCCAAGGCATATACCATGAGGGAACCAGGGTTGAAAAAGACACGTGTATCACACTGTTCATTGCAGCACTATTTACAATACCTAGAACATGGAAGAAACCTAGATGCCCATCGACAGATGAATGGATAAAGAAGGTGTGGTACATACACACAATGGAATATTACTCAGCCATAAAAGGGAATGCATTTGAGTCTGTTCTGATGAGGTGGATGAAACTAGAACCTATTATACAGAGTGAAGTGAATCAGAAAGAGAACAATAAATATTGTATTCTAATGCACATATACGGAATCTAGAAAAATGGTCCTGAATAATTTATTTACAGGGCAGCAATGGAGAAACAGACATAGAGAATAGACTTATGGGCATGGGGAAAGGGAAGGAGAGGGTGAGATGTATGGAACAAGTAACATAGAAACTTACATTACCATATGTAAAACAGATAGCCAATGGGAATTTGCTGTATGGCTCAGGAAACTCAAACGCACTCTGTATCAACCTAGAGAGGTGGGATGGGGAGGGAGATGGGAGGGAGGTTCAGAAGGTAAGAGATATATGTATACCTATGGCTGATTCATGTTGAGGTTTGACAGAAAACAACAAAATTTTGTAAAGCAATTATCCTTCAATAAATTAAAAAAAAAATTATATGCCCTTCTGGCTAATGCTTTTGTCCTCAAGTTGCAAATCCTTTAACTTTCTGACTGAATCACAAATGATCCAAGTTGACTGGGGAAGCTTTGCTTTCTTCCAATTAAAGAAAATTTACCTTTGGCTGATAGAATGATCATTCTATTTTGGAAAAGTGTTACTGGAGTAATTGAAAATATGTTAGAAGAGAGATTATTACCCACTGTATTGGTAAGGATCTTGGCAGAAAACAGATGGCATACTCCAACTGGGTGATTTGAGACAAGTTTAATAAAAAGAATCTTTATAAAGGTGTAGGCAGAGTTTAAAGAACTCAACAAGCAGAACCCCAGGAATAGCAACAGCATGAAGATGGAGAAAGGCAAAGAATGGTTTAGAATCCCAAGAAAGGAAGGATGCAGAGAGGGGGCTGCTTGGCAGGAGCAGCAGCAGCAATACAGCCAACCCACAGCCTCACAGGGATGGAGGCAGAGGAATAAATACCCCGATCACACCCTCCTCCTGCCGTCTGGTCTTCCCATTGGCCAAATTCTCCAGAATCTGGAGCTCTCGCTGATGCAAACCATGCAAGTCAGCATTCCTTGGCAGAGAGCAGGTAATATACAGCACATCACCCTTTCCAAGTATCAGATCATGTAGGCATTGTGGTATCCCTTCCTCCTCCACAGAAACAAGACCAAGCTGTGTCTTTTGTGGAAGGCATGGCCATCATATTCACATCACATGTTCCCCCTGTCTTTTGGATCCACTGCAGATGGTGATTTCAGCTATGAAATTAAAAGACACTTACTCCTTGGAAGGAAGGTTATGACCAACCTAGATAGTGTATTAAAAAGCAGAGATATTACTTTGACAACAAAGGTCCATCTAGTCAAGGCTATGGTTTTCCCAGTGGTCATGTATGGATGTGAGAGTTGGACTGTGAAGAAAGCTGAGCACCGAAGAATTGATGCTTTTGAACAGTGGTGTTGGAGAAGACTCTTGAGAGTCCCTTGGACTGTAAGGAGATCCAACCAGTCCATCCTAAAGGAGATCAGTCCTGGGTGTTCATTGGAAGGACTGATGCTAAAGCTGAAACTCCAATACTTTGTCCACCTCATGCAGAGAGCTGACTCATTGGAAAAGACTCTGATGCTGAGAGGGATTGGGGGCAGGAGGAGAAGGGGACGACAGAGAATGAGATGGCTGGATGGCATCACTGAGCCAATGGACATGAGTTTGGGTAAACTCCGGGAGTTGGTGATGGACAGGGAGGCCTGGTGTGCTGTGATTCATGGGGTCGCAAAGAGTCGGATACGACTGAGTGACTGAACTGAACTAAACTGAAAGGGCGTTTCACTAGTTTTGACTGTCCAGCATCCGTTTTGCCCTCCACTGGTGTCAGCACTCAGGCTCTCCCACTGCAGCCCATTTGTCTAAGAAAATCTGGTATCACTCCATACTTAAGGATGGGGTATGTCAGAGGACTATCGGACTGTGTAATCATATCCAAGTATGGCTGATATTAGAGAAGGATGTTACCTAAATGGGGCTTTTCCGGTGGCTTGGTGGTAAAGAATCTGCCTGCAATGCAGGGGCCACAGGAGACACAGGTTCAATCCCTGGGTCAGAAAGATCCCCTGGAGGAGGGCATGGCAACCCACTCTTGCCTGGAGAATCCCATGGACAGAGGAGCCTGGCAGGCTACAATCCATGGGGTCTCAGAGAGTCGGACACAACTGAAGCAACTTTGCACACACATATGTGACATAAATTGATCCAAACAAGCTGAATCCTGTTGATTAGTGGGGCAAGAGACACATTCCTCTTCCAATGTATGAATAAGTACGCATGTCTCCTGTAGGGCCACAACAGAGAATTTTGCTGAAAATGCAAGCAACACCAAAAATAAAGGAAAACCGCATCTTAACTCTTGCCAGGTCAAGTTTCACCATGCCACTCTTCTTTTCTGTGACAAGACAATAAATGTCCTTTATTGTTTGAGTTAGGTTTTCTGTGGTTTACAGATGAGAGGTACCTCATCATATGATTGTGTGTATCATATGGTTGGTTGACTATATTAGGGCTCTGGGTGCTTCAAGCAGAAGTAACTACTTCCTAAGTTAGTCTCAATTAATGTTCTTGAAAATACCTGTTCACAGCACAGCCTGAATAAACTCTGAGCAGCCTACTGAGAAACCTTTATGCTTATATGTTAATTGCTAAAACTATTTTAATTCAAAGAAAGTTTAGATGATCCAATAACAATTGAATGGATTATGAAAACACTCCTCCTTCTGAACATCCTGAAGATATTTACTGAGTATTTACTGTGTACTAGCCTTGGGGACCTAAAATAACTAAGACATAACATCACCAAAGAGTTCACTTAAATTTAGCACTTGGCAAGCGGCAATCATTTTTAACCCCAGACAGAGAAGTCTCAGGGAGGTGACAGCAGCAGAAGCCAGACTGCATTGGCCAAGGCCAAGGAGAAAGGATAGGACCTGAACCAGGTGGAAGGGCCCACTCTTTCAAGGAGCTGGCTGGCAACTCTCCCAGGCTTCCCTCACTTTGAAATTCTCTGACCTTAGACCCAGACTCCGTTGTCACAAATCAATGAGTGTATTGAGGCTGCTTGTTGGCTGGCACTCCTCAAAATGGATCTTTTGTGATCAGAAAGACTTGTTTTTGAAAAAGCAGGCAGTTACAGACAGCATTTTGTCTGACTTTCCAAGATCTTTCCTCTATTCCCCCGTAAGAACTGCACTCAGGAAAAGCAGCAGTAATTTAAGAGTTACATTTCCAATTCCTAAAAGCAGACAATAAAACACTGATGAGGCGTTATTCATTCTTGGGTCATCATCAGGAAATAGTGAACAGCTAAGAGGAATGTGATGTAATTCAAACAATACAGAAGCTATTCAGATATATATTAACACCATATTTCATATTTATAACTCCATGAAAGGCAGGTCAAAGTTTATTTCCAAAGTTATCATATTAACCTTCAACTTCACTCTTGAATATAAGAAAGAAAGAGTTGGCCCATTATATAAATCGAGAAACAGAGGTCCAAGATCCAAAATGAATTCAGTGTCCAGTGCTTACAATAGAGATTTCTGGCCATGATTCACCAAGTTCAAAAAATGGTACATGGTCCATGGACCACTTGCATCAAATTCATGTTGGGCAGTTTTTTTCAGAAATGCATACTCCTGGGGCCCTCTTCAGACCTATTTATTGATCTGTTCCTCTAAAGGTGAACTTTGATCTCTGACTTTTCAAAAATGCCATAGGAGATTCTTAACGTATTCCAACTTTTTAAAAATATTGAAAGATCACCAATGACTCAATAAGGACAATATTTATTGAGCAACTACTAGATGCAAATTATTTGCTGTTCTCTACAGAAATCACAAAAGAGCATAACATTTTTCTTGCCTTCAAGGAGTTTTACCAGACTTGTATACCACTGACTTCCCTGTCCACAAACTCTAGATTTGGGATGGCAGTAACCATGGGCCTCCGTGGTGGCTCACATGGTAAAGAATCGACCTGGAATTCAGGAGACTATATGCAATGCAGGAGACCTGGGCTCAATCCCTGGGTCGGGAAGATCCCCTGGAGAAGGAAGTGGCAACCCACTCCAGTATTCTTTCCTGGGAAATCCCATAAACAGAGGAGCCTGAAAGGCTACAGTCTATGGGGTTGCAAGAGTTGGACATGACTTAGCAACTAAACCACCACCAACTATGATGCATCCCTGTTGATTGGGTCAGGGACACATACCAGACAGCTGACCGACAATTCTCTTTCCATACTTTCTCTATCAATAATGTGAAGTAAGACATGGAAATTATAGGCAGCTAGTGAGGAATGCTACTGCTGATATATTAGGATTAGATTTCAGGGTGGTGGCCATGGTGACTCATGTGCAACGAGAGCCAGCAAAAGAATCTGGTCAAGAAGAACAGAAGAGGGCTTCCCTAGTGGCTCAGTGGTAAAGGTTCCACTTTGCAATGCAGGGGACACTAGTTCAGTCCCTGGTCCAGGAAGATGCCACACATCACGGGGCAACTAAGCCCACACGCTACAACAACCGGGGTCCTGCATGCCCTACAGCCTGTGCTCGGCAACAAGAGAAGCCACCCTAATGAGAAGCCCGTGCATCACAACCAGAGAGAGAGCAGTCCCTGCTCTCTGCAACTAGAGAAACCCTGTGTGAGCAAAGAAGACCCAGTGCAGCCAAAAATAAAATAATAATAATAAATAAATAAAACTAAATTTGAGAAGAGTAAAGGAGACTCGTGTTTAAACAGAAGCAGAGATGAATGGGCCTTGAGAGCCAGAGAAGTAGGTCATAGTTCCTGATAACTTCTCAGCTTCCCCAAGGCCCTTCTACTACTGCTTCCATGCTATTCCCTATATCCTTATGCAAAAACTTCTACTCAAGCTAGTTTGAGTGGGTTTCCACTCCCAGAGATTTTAAGAATCTTATCTGGAGTAAACAATTTATCATTAAGTAAGCCCAGTGTATTCAAAATTGCATTTTTCTCCCACCCCAGTAAAAAGAATCACCCTCTGGACAGCTGTACAAGCCAGGAAACTTGAGGTCATCCCTCTTTTTCCTATATCATCTCAAATATCACCAAAAATTACTAATTGATCTCTGGTATCTCTCCATACCATTAATTTCTTCCCTCTACAACTGCTATCCTAGTCAAAGTTACCAACATTCCCTGCTTAGGGTATCTTCTAGCTGCCCTACCCATGGTCCACTCCTTGTCCTCCCCAGATAGACCTGTGCAAAATGAAAACCTGATCATGTCCCTGCTGCCCCGCTTATCACCATCAAATGGCTTCCCATCGCACTTGATGGGAATCCTTAGCATAGCCCATAAGGCCCAGAGGGATCACCCCTGACCTCACTCATCTTGCACTTTTCCTCTTCTGCTCTCTTTGCTCCAGCCTCACTGACCTCCTTTCAGTAACTAACACTCCCCATGCTCCCTTTCTGCTGTATAAATGCTCTTCTCTCAGCCCTCACCACTCTGTTCTCCCTATTTGCCTAGTTAATTCCCACCCACCCTCTGGACTCTATCTCATCTTCATTTCCAAAGAAGGCTTTCTTGACCTTCCTGACAAGGTCAAATAATCCCAGTATAGACTGTTATAGTACCGTATTGCTCACCTTTACAATATTTATCACAACTGCAACTTTAAATTTGTATGACTCTTTGATAACCTGATAATTATCTAAAGACTGTAAGTTCTGTGTTTCTCTGTTTTGTTCACATTTGCCTCCCTAGCACCTGACTCTGTGCCTCATGCACTGTAGGTCTTCCCTGGTGGCTCAGATGGTAAAGAATCTGCCTGCAATGCAGGAGACCCAGGTTCGATCCCTGGGTTAGAAAGATTCCCTGGGGAAGGAAATGGCAACCCACTCCAGTATTCTTGTCTGGAAATCCCATGGAGAGAGGAGTCTGTCAGGCTATTGTCCATGGGGTCACAAAGAGTCAGACACAACTGAGCGACTAACACTACACTCAGTCAGTTCAGTTCAGTTCAGTTGCTCAGTTGTGTCCGACTCCTTGCAACTACACTACATATACGGTAAGTTCTCTGAAGTATTCACTGAATAAAGGTGATTAACTGGAGTAGGTAAGCAAAAATCTGAAACAGTATATGAGAACAAAACTTTTCATTCACAAAGCATAGGTTTGCTCAAACTGAGGAACAGACAAGTCAAAAATAAGTTGGAAAAATCGGGAATATTTATGAAAAGTACTGATTCAGGGCAGACTGAGACAACAGAGAACGTTGTGCCCCATTTATTTATGAGATCTGGGACAAAAATGGCTTGTTAATAAATATGGCCTGTCCTTGTGTTAGCCACGAGATGAAATCACAAGAGGATTAATCAGTGAGAATCAAAATAAGATGAAGGGAAGCATCTTACCAAATGTATCAGATGTCCCTAAACAGATCATCAAAAGGTATTATGTAATGTCACTTTGACTAATGAGCAGAAAGATATAGTGGTTAACAATGTGGGATTTGGAGTCAAAAGGATATGGTTTCAAATAATGACTCTGTCACAGTCTAGCTGCAAGGCTGTCATTTAAACTCTCTGACACTTGGTTTCTAACTTTAATAGGAATATTAATACCCAGCTCATACAGGTGTTTAAAGGTTAACTAAGAAAATGTATTTGAAAGTCCTTAGTACAGAACTAACATATGCACTCAATAATTAACCAAAAATGGCATTTTGCAGAGCTGTGACATCAGAGTTGAAGAAGGAGGAATAAAGAACTTCATTGCTGTTACTGTTATAGACCTAGTGTTGGTCACTCAGTCATGTCTGATTTTTTGTGACCATATAGACTGTAGCCTTCCAGGCTCCTCTGTCCATGGGATTTCCCAGGCAAGATTACTGGAGTGAATAGCCATTCTCTTCTCCGGGGTAATCTTCCTGACCCAGGAATTGAACTCAGCTCTCTTGCTTTGCAGGCAGATTCTTTATCATCTGAGCTGACAGGGAAGCCATTATTGTTATGTCTGTGGACTAAATGATAGATATACATGTGGCATAGATAACTGTGCTATCAGTTACATGTACTACTGCACGAAGACTGAAAATCTCCCAGTGATGACTGTTGAATGAAGCTAATAACTCTATAGATACATTTTGCCCCTAGAAGTGCTGACAATCTAAGACAGCTCAACTTCTATGCCACTCAGAATTCTCCAAGCTGCTTTACAGCTGGCTTTAGAAGTGTGAGAAGTCTGAGAGTCAAAAGCTTCAGTGCCTCCTTATCTGAGACATGTCTTGGAGCCTATCCATAAGAGTTGATCTTCCACAAAGAAGAGAATCTGGCTTTGCAAGACAATGTGCATATCCTTATTTAAAAAAAAAGAAAGAAAGAATTTGAGGATTTTGAAGCAAATCCACGAGTGACACTGTAGTTCTTGCATTTAATGACAGAGTCAATGGGGATGTGAAAAACATCCACTCTCAATCCCTTTGTAGAGTAACATGACACATTTTTAGAGGACATTTTGGCAAGGTTTATGCAAAAAAATATAATGCACATTCTCTATGATCCAGAAAACCAATTTTTAAGATTCCATTCAACAAAAATGTTTAAATAAACATAAAGAGACATATGTAAAAAGATGCTCTTGGAAATATTGTAAAACATTCCCATCAATTGAGAAATTGCTTTATATAGAGAGCATATCAAATAAAATGCCATGGGGCTCATTTAAAATGAGATAAATGTCTACTGACCTGAAAATATGTTGTTATATATGAAGTCTAAAAGATTATAAAACTTTAAAATATAGTCTCTTTTGTTTAAAATATGCTATATGTGTACATGTATGCATGTGCATATATATATTACTATTTATATACTATTTATAGGTACATGATCTGCAAGTAAGCTAGTATTGATGATACTTCTGGAAAACGGCACTGACACGTGGATTGAGGGAATGGGGTGGGGGAACAGGAAGCTTTTATCTACCATTGTATCCTCTTTGGCATTACTTGAATTTAAAATAATAAACAGTTATATTAATAACTTTTTTAATAAAATGAATTTTTTACTAAAAACCATTAAGTTATAAGGAAAATCCATAACAATACATCTTAAAATCTTCTTTCCTCTGGAACCTACTTCATTCCCATTGTCCCTTTCCCCCACATAGTTAGGAAAACTTTTATTCTAGCCTGGGTGCTTGTGTGAATATCTCTTGCCCTTCCCAAACTATCCTCATACTTCTTTGCTGTCTGCCTCTTCCCTTTTCCCAGGTTCATTAACAACAGCAAAGAACCAAATGGAAAGAGAAGACACTGAGTATCTTTCCTTGTCCTTTCCCTGGCAGCTCGGACGGTAAAGAATCTGCCTGCAATGCAGGAGACCCAGGTTGGATCCCTGGGTCAGGAAGATAGATCCCTCAGAGCAAGGCATCACTACCCACACCAGTATTCTTGCCTGGAAAATCCCATGTACAGAGCATCTGGTGGGCTACAGTCCATGGGGTTGCAAAGAGTCATACATGACTGAGCAAATAACGATCACTTTCCTTGTTACAACAAAACCAAAAACCCTCTTACCTGAACAGGAGGAGAAGTCTGAGGACACTAATATACTAAAAAATGTTTTATCAGACCTGTTTCTTGCTTTCCCTTTTTCTCTCTAAGCTTCAGTACCCATGACAATAGGAACTGCGGCCTCAGTATTATATCCCCTGAACCTACCACACACTCAAAACATAGTAGGTGCTCAACATTGTTTGTTAAATATATGTTGGAATAAGTTATACCTCAAGCAGCATATATCATGTTTGGGAGGCACATAATTTCAGTGATTCCTTCTTAATGTCACATGTGCTGCTGACTCACTATTACCTGAGAGGCAACAGCAGATTTAAACAACCAGGCGTTGATAACTGAGCATTTGCCTCTGCAAAACCCTGCATGCTAATGTAGGCTGTCAGCCCAGAAACCCAGCAGAGCTGTGCTTAGCAACCAGTCCCTTTGCTATCTATTTTGGTTAGCTATGTCAAAAGTTATTCTAACTTCATTCAATCAATGGCTTCATGTAGTGAAAGACAGATACTGCAAAGAGATGTGAAAACAGAATCAAAGATCTGTATGTTCAGCACCTCTAAAGGGTGTTCTAAATGCCTCTCTTCTTTTCCAATGCAGTCAGGGCTGCACTGCGGTCTTGTTTACAACCCATTTGGGAGGGATCTGCTAAGCAGGAGGAAGGTGTCTTTGACCTTCATCTCCCTGCAAGGAGAAACACAGAACAGCTGTCTGTCTACCATTCTGACCTCATTTCCATGACATGGAACCATTCATTTGGGAACCATGAAAAATAGGTTTGATTCACTTTTTTTCTCTAAGATGTTCCAGAAGACAGTGGACTCTTGGTGAGTTGAAGGATGATTGAAATTGTAGGGCCACAAATGTTCATTAGGTGGAAATGGAAAGATGCTCAACCTCCAAGTCATGAATAAATACGGTGCATAATTCGTGTATTTTGGCCTTTCTGTGCCATTACTTCTGTGTGGGATTTTGGCTTGTAATTTACAGAGAGAAGCCTTTGAATGCAAATAGACATAAACTTCCCCCCAAATAACTAAGGTCAAGTTGAGACCTTGAATGAGAAGAGCATTTTTCCTGGATTGGTGCATTCCACCTTGGTCTGTGCATGTATGCTAAGTCACTCAGTCATGTCCGACTGTGCAACCCCATGGACTGTAGCCTGCAAGGCTGCTCTGTCCATGGGATTTCCCAGGCAAGGATACTGGAGTGGTAGTCATTCTCTCCTCCAGGGGATCTTTCCAACCCAGGGATTGAATCCACATCTCATGTGTCTCCTGCATTGGCAGGCAGATTCTGAGAGAGTCAGTTCCTAGGCAGGTTGATAAGGAGTCTAGGGGTCCCCAAGGAGAGAGGGGTCTGGAATTCTCAAGGAGGAAGAAAGGACAAACCTTTTTTACCTTCTCTACATTCCTTAGGATTATATAACAATAATGTATCCTGCATGAGGACAGTCTCTGGATTAAACTTTCTGGCTAATTCTGTTATCTTAAAATGTAAATTATGGGAGTAGGTCTGGTGAGGTCTTTAACACCTCCAGACATTCTTTGGATTCATTGGAGAGTATATACCTTCATTGCTAACACTAGCAAGCAGGTACTCTTTCTGCCCCCTTCTGATGCCTATGCCAGAAGCTTTCTCTATCTCCTTTATACTTTAATAAAACTTTATTACACAAAAGCTCTGAGCAATCAAGCCTCGTCTTTAGCCCCGGATTGAATTCTTCTCCTCTGGGGGCCAAGAATCCCTGTGTCTTCGCGTGATTCAACAACAACCTTTCAATTCTTTACCACTGTGCCACCTGGGAAGGCCCACCTTGGTCCAACTGAACCCAAACATGACTGAGCCAGATCATGTTACCTTCCCAAACTGAGTCCCCAGAAAGGAGCTCTCTTATTTCACAGATCCTGTAAAACCCCAATGAAGATGGAAAGAGACACTGCTGTTATGAGTCAATAAATTGTCTTATGTCTCAAGTCAGTCTTGACCTCAAAATTAACAATGTCTGATGCCAATTTGAACTGGGAAGGTAACAGAGAAATCATAGAGTCCATGCCCCCAAAGCAGAGGAAAATTAGGCCTAAAGAGACAAAAGGAGTTATCTAAGGACACAGTTGGGAACAGAACAAAAAGGAAAACTGAAACAGACTTTGTGCTCAGTATTCTTTCCTCTATAGCATACAGCCTCTTCATCTTGCCTTGAATCGAAACAGCAATCAACATAAAGAGGTAGAATTCAATACATTTCTATCAATGCCTTCTATGGCCCCAGAATTGGGCTTCTGTGAGAGACAAGCAAAACAAGTGCAGTCTCTGCCACTGCCCTCAAGGAGTGGACAAAACTCACGCATTTCTGAGGGATGAATGGAGAGTGACTGCTAATGAGTACAGATGTTCTTTTTAGAGAATAAAATATTCTGGAACTAGATGGTGGTGGTGGTGGTGGTTACACAACTTTGTGAATACACTAAAACTAAACCCACTGAATTGTATATTTTAAGGGGTGGAAGCTATAGTATAGAAATTAGGTCTCATTTTTTGGTAAGGCCATGCAATTCAAGTAATTAATAATGAACCAGAATCTAGTAGCAAAAGATGATTGGTACTAAATGGAAACCAGAGGCAGACTAGCAGGTGCCCATATTTCAAGGAAAAGCAAGAGCTTAAAGGAATGCAACATTTTAGTAGGTAGGAGTAACGAGAACAAAAGTGGGAACATAGGACTAATGGAGAGACTGTGAGAAAGATGAGTTATATTAAAGGGTTGTCTTCACACTCACTGTGGGAAGAGATACTATATCAGGGAATATGTGGTGTTTTTTAAAGCATTTTTCAAGTCTGTTAAAATAACTCCAGAAGAGTGCTGAACAATAAGCCCATTGTGATTTTTTCTAGCACTTCAACAAACAATTCTATCTGAAAAACATAAATGAGGAAACAAATTTTGGCTTTGGATACTTGCACAGCCAGAAAGTCGATGGCTGTGCCAAAGCAAAGCTCTTCGCACAGTTTTATGAATTGTGAAAAAGAATTGCTGGAGATCATCTAGGTAACTGAGTAACTGGTAACTCCATTTAGAGGCATGGTAACTGAGTTTAGAGACACAGAGCTGAAACTGAAGGACAGAATTGGTGATTATACCATATGTTACACAATGTAAACATATAATTTTAGCCTAAAGTGGGAGTTTTTGGTAAGATCAATGGCTAATATCAACTAAGAAGAGGTTGTACAGAACTGACTTCCATTGCAGGTTTCATGAAATTGTTAAAGCCAAAAAGAGGATTCATGGACATGTCTTGTTTGCCTATCCAAAATCCATTCCCTCTTCTGTTTTCATGTGAGGGAACCATGCCTTCCTTACTCTAGGTTCATATGGTTCAGACTGACTCAAGTGGTGGGCACATGATCCAGGCTTGGCCAATGATCCAATACCCCACATTTGGGCCACCAGTTCAGCCATCACATGACCCAAGTCAGCATGCCATCCTGGAACTTTTGATAACATAATTTAGATGGATATCTAACCCTACTAATGATGCTAGTCTGGTCCTGCTGGGAACCATCTATAGAAAAGACCTCCTGGCGAGTGAAGCCAATACAAAGCCAAGAGATGAAGAATCAGATCCTGGTGATCTCTTAGACCCAAACGTATCTGAAGATATTACCCTTGGATTATCTGGATAAGTGAACAAATACATTCCTTTCTCCATGTTATTTTGGACTGGGTTTCTATCACTTTCAATAAAAAGTCATGACAAATGCAACATCCAACCCAACCTTATAATTCTCCAGATGAGGAACTGAGGTCCTACAAGGTGTAAGAACTTGCTCAAGTCTGCTCAGTGACAGAATCTAGGTATAAATGCAGATACCTTAGATTTTAGTCTAATGACTTTTCCCTATTTTGTCATTAAAGATTCATTTTGGAACCAATTAGACATTTGGATAAGGAAAGGTTGTTTGATAGAAGCATTGGTTTAAAAAAAAAAATACACATTTACTTTCAGAGCATCAAAACCCATCAAGCACCAGCAAACATCCAGTGACTCTTCATTTTATTAGAATGAAATTATAATTCCTTTCTACAGTCTTCACATACCTGATGGATCAAACTCCTAGCTCTCTTGCAATGTCATCTCATATCATGCTCTCCTTTTTCACCAATGCCACAGCCACTCTCCCTTTCTTTCAGGCCTTTGAATGTTGCTCACTCTTGTTCCATTCCAAGCTTGGCATGTGTTCTTCCCTCTGACTTGGTTGCTTGTCCTGTACTCTTTGCATAGCTGACCCCTTCTCACCTTCAAGACAGCTTCTCAGCTTCAGAGTCACTACTTACCTTCCGACAAAGCAGATCCCTCTTCCTATAACTCTTTAACTCAAAACTCTATTAAAAAATTTTCTATATCATTTTATTCCTTTTAAAATATATTTACTCTTTCTGCTAGACAGTGTGTGAGCTGAGATGCCTCTCTATAGACCACTGTTCAAGTCCAGTCCCCAGCATTTAGAATACATTGGATAAATATTCAAATTGAAGGAAGAAATATTTTGTAAAGTTCCTCTTTCCTAATTTGAGCTCAAAGCTCTCTGTCAAACATGCCTTCATCTTATTTGTCCCCAACACTTGAAAGCTGCCTGGTGCATTCTGTTACCTCTCAGAAAATCATTACAAGAGCATTTTTTGCCAATAATACAGCAGTGATTTCCCAAAGTCATTTTTTTTTTAAAAAAAATCTAAATCGGTTGGCAGTTCAGCTTCATGCAAACCTGTGTCTAGCAAGGGAAAGCAGGTGGCTCAGTGCTCCACTGGCCAGTGGTGATAAGGCCTAAGTGATTAAATTGCCCTTCCAGGTGATTGGCCTTTTATTGTTTTGACATGGAACTATTTTATTAATTCTGACATTGGCACTGCTTGCTACATCAGATCAAGTGTCTCTGCTGCAAGCTTGAATAGCTAAATATTATATTTTAGTTCAATTCAGTTGCAAATCTCAAAGGTAAGCCTTCAGAAAAGGTGTGTTTAACCTCTCATGTATTGTAGACAACTGCTAAATCAGTAAGCAGGTATCTATAAGCCAAAAAGCCTGGTCACTTCTAGTCTGCTGGTAGATATATCAACTCTTTAGCTCACTCAGACCTTGTTAGGACCTTTTTGGTTGTAAGAGACAAAAATAAATGGTTCAGGCAAAAATAGAAATTTACTGGGTCACTTAACTTTAAAAAAAAAAAAGAGGATCCAGGAGTATATCTGTCCCTGGATTCAGGATTTCAGATGATGTCATCCTCAACCCTGCACATTCACATACTTCATTGGCAGGCTCCTTGTGGTGGCAAGAGAGCTGACAGCAGATTCGATGTGCTAACAGGCCTATGTCTAAGCATGTGTTTCCATGAGTCCCATTGGCTTATACTAGGTCACATGCTCATCCCTGAAACAATCCCTGTGTCCAAGGGAATCTAGTGCTGTGAAAGCCCAGACATAATCACATGGTGCATAATCACCTTGGAGCTATGGAATGGAGTCAACTCCACTTGAATCTTAGGTCAAAGAACAGGGAACAGATTATTTCTCTGCAGCATCAGGGTGCTGTTATAAGAAGAAAGGTAAATGGAAATAAGGCAGCAAAGGCAACAGACATTGGCTGTATACCTCAAGTCACCAGGTTTCCAAAATATTCTGTCAATAGAGCAACTGCAAAATAACTCTAGTATACCCGGCAAGCCTGGACCAAACAATGAGAATTAAGAGGCAAGAAACAATGGGACACAGAAAACTAAGTGACGTATTCTTAATGCTTAACAAACTATCAACTATTCCTACATAGGTCACTTCTTTCTTAGAATGAAAGGTAAGCTACACACCCACTTAGAATGAAATTACAATTCCTTTTTATAGTCTTCACATTAGGTCATGAAAGAGTTGGACACAGCTTAGCAACTAAACAACAGCAATCTCTTTCTCTGGCCAAAGCATATGCATCATTTTTGTATATGAAGTTTGTTTTAATAGCAATAACAGTAACAACATCTCTTTATTTCCCCAACTAAAATTCAGACCCATTTGAGAGATAATCACAAGAGTCAAGACAAGGAAGACTAGAGGGCCAGCACAAGCATCAGGATGTCCCAGGCACCATAGCCAGCCGCACTAGTACATAGCGCTGTGATTACCAACGAGCATCAGCCACAGGATCCCTGAGTCATGTGGCCAACCATGCCAGGACCCAGTCCACTGAAGAAGGGCCAGCAGACATCAAAAGAGGAGGGGCTGACAGCCAACCAAGCCAGCAGCCAGTCCCACCTACCAGTGTGCCCACACTATTCAGCCTGTTGCAACAGAAGGGCACACACAGCCCACATGGGGGTGGGGGAACCCTCTAGAGTATATAGTTTTTGTGACCAAAGGGAAGTACATTGCTGAAGCCCATGGAACATCTCCTATACAAGACTACTTCTCTAAGATCAGGAAAGATAATTGACCTACCTAATATGAAGAAATAAACACAGAACATTAGGCAAAATGGGACAGAGGAATATGTTTCAAATGAAGGAATAAGACAAAACCCCAGAAGGAGAACTATGCAAAGTGGAAAAATGCATCTACACAAAAAAAGAAATCAAGGTAATGATCATAAAGATGCTAACAAACTAAGGAAAAGAATGGATGATTACAGTGAGAAGTTTAGAAAATATAAAGAGCTAGACAGAGATGAATAAAACAATAACTAGAATTTAAAAAACACTAGAAAATCCCAATCATGAACCACACACGTGTGGAGAACCTTCTGCTAAACCATCCGTACATGACTTGCTTCTGGGTCAGAGTTTTGAATGAAGCAGAGAAGCTCCCTTGCTGTGATCTATTAAAAGTCAGCCCTCAACAAAAGGGGTTTGTAGAAAAAATAAAAATAAAAACTAGAAAGAATAACTGATTAGATGATACAAAGAAAATGAACAGGAAAACAGACTAGTAGAAATCACCCAAGATGAACTGAAAAATTTTTTTTTTTTTACTGATAATACTTTAAGAGACCTCTTGGAGAACAACAAATGCACTAACATTTGCATTATAGAATCCCAGAAAGTGAAGAGAAAAAAGGAGGCAGAGAACTTATTTTAAGAAATAATTGCTGAAAAATTCCCTAACCTAGGAAAGGAACCAAGATGCACAGAGAGTCCCAAATAATATGAACCCAAAGAGATTCATGTCAAGGATTATTATAATTAAAATGGCAAAAAATAAAGCAAAAGAGAGAACCTTAAAAGCACCAAGGGAAAAGCAACTAGTTATGCATAAGAAAGCTCCCAAAAGACTATCAGCTGACTTTACAGCAGAAGTTTTGCCAGCCAGAAGTCATAGCATATTCAAAGTGATGAAAGGAAAAGGCCCACAACCAAGATTACTCTACCTGGCAGGGTTGTCATTAGGGTTTGAAGGAGAGATAAAGAGTATTAGGGATTAGCAAAAGCTACAACAGTTCAGTACCACTAAACTGGTTTTACAAGAAATATTAAGGAGACTTCTCCAAATAGAAAAGAGAGACCACAACTAAAAATGTAGAAATTGTGAAAGGAAAAACCTCATTGGGAAAGGCAAACATATAGTAAAGGTAGTAGATAACCCACTTGTAAAACAAGTAGAAAGATTAAAGGACAAAAATAGTAAAATTATCTATATCCACAACAGATAATTAAGAAATACATAAAAACCCAAAAATGTAAACTATGATGTCAAAAACATTAAATGTGAGGGAAGTAAAAAATGCAGAATTGTTAGGCTATGTCCAAACTTAAGAGCTCATCAACTTAAAATGATCATTCACAAACCAAACTCTGAAATAAATATGAGAAAGAGAGAAGAGATATCCAAACACAACACTAAAGGTAGTTATTAAATCACAAGGGAGGAGAGCAAAAGAAGAAAAAAAAATACAACAAGAAAAACAACAAAATTCAGAAAACAATTAACAAGATGGCAATAGTACATACCTATCAATAATTACTGTAAATATAAAAGGTCAGACTAAATGCTCTGGTCAGCCTATGCTCTAGAGCCTGCAAGCCACAACTACTGAAGCCCATATACTCTAGAGCCTGTGTGCTGCAACTGCTGAGCCTGTCCATGTGCCCAGAAACCATGTTCCACAACAAGAGAAGTCACAATGAGAAGCCTGAACACTGAAATGAAGAGTAGCCCCTGTTGGTCCCAACTAGAGAAAGTCTGCATGTAACAGTGAAGACCAGCACAGCCAAAAATAAATTAAAATTTTAAAAATTACAAAGTGGCTGAATGGATAAAAATTAAATCCACATATATGCTGCCTTAAAGAAATTCATTTCAGATCTAAAGACACATGCAGACTGAACGGGAGGGGACGAAAAACAGTACTCATACAAAGAGAAGCAAAATGACAATTGGAGCAGCAACACTTACTCACACAAAACAGACTTTAAAACAAAGACTGTAACAAGAGTCAAAGAAGGACATCACAAAATGATCAAGGGATCAATACAAGAATAGGATATAGCATTTGTAAACATTTACACACCCAACATAGGAGCAACTAAATATATAAAGCACATATTAAGAGACATAAAGGTAGAAATTGACAGTAACATAGTAAGAATAGGGGACTTTAACACCTCATTTATGTCAATAGATCATTCAGACACTGGCCTTAAATGACACATTAGACCAGGTGGACCTAATAAATATAGAGAGACCTTTTCATTCTAAAAGAAGCAGAATACACCTACTTTTCAAGTGAACATGGAATATTTTCCAGGATAGATCACATGGTGGGACATAGAACAAGTTTTAATAAATTTGTAAAAGGTTAAAATCATATCAAGCATCTTTCCTAAATGCAAAAATACAAGGCTAGAAATCAACTGCTAGAAAAACACTGTAGAGGCTAAACAATATGCTACTGAAAAACCAATTGTTCACTTAATAAACCAAAGAGGAAATCAAAAACAACTGGAGACTAGTGAAAATGGAAAGACAACTTTCCAAAATCTAAGGGATGCAGCAAAAGCAGTCCTAAGATTAAAGTTAACAGCAATACAAACCTACCTCAGGAAACAAACAAATCTCATACAAGCAATCTAACCTTACACTTATAGGAACTAGAAAAAGTAGAACAGCAAAACCTAAAATTAGTAGGAGAAAAAAAAATTAAAATCAAGCAGAAATAGATGCTAAAAAACTGATAGAAAAAGTCAATAAACTAAGAGCAAGTTCTTTAAAAACATAAACAAAATCAAAAACATTTGGTCAGACTCATCAAGAAAAAGAGAGTGAATGAGTGAGTAAAAGTAGTTCAGTTGTGTCTGATTCTTTGTGACCCCAAGGACTATGCAATCCATAGCATCATTGAGGCCAGAATACTGGAGTGGGTAGCCTTTCCCTTTTCTAGGGGATCTTCCCAACCCAGGGATCGAGCCAAGGTCTCCCACATTGCAAGCAATTCTTTACCAGCTGAGTCACAAGGGAAGCCCAAGAATACTGGAGTGGGTAGCCTATCCGTTCTCCAGCAGATCTTCCCAACCCAGGAATCAAACCAGGGTCTCCTGCATTGCAGGCGGATTCTTTACCAACTGAGCTATCAGGGAACCCCTAAGAGAAAAGGTCTAAATCACCTTTGGACTGGTTGGATCTCCTTGCTGTCCAAGGGATTCTCAAGAGTCTTCTCCATACCACAGTTCAAAAGCATCAATTCTTCAGTGCTCAGCTTTCTTTATAGTTCAATTCTCACATCCATACATGACTACTGGAAAAACCATAGCTTTGACTAGACGGATCTTTGTTGGCAAAGTAATGTCCCTGCTTTTTAATATGCTATCTAGGTTGGTCATAACTTTTCTTCCGAAGAGCATGTGTCTTTTAATTTCATGGCTGCAGTCACCATCTGCAGTGATTCTGGAGCTCAAAAAAATAAAGTCTGTCACTGTTTCCCCACCTATTTGCCATTAAGTAATAGGACCAGATGCCATGATCTTAGTTTTCTGAATGTTGAGTTTTAAGCCAACTTTTTCAGTCAATGTGATATACCTTATTAACAAACTGAAGAATAAAAATCATATGATTATCTCAATAGATGCAGAAAATCCTTCTGGAAAAATTAAATATGTGTTTATGATTAAAAACTCTCAACAAAATGGATATAGAGGGAACATACTTTAACATAATTAAGGTTGTATACCACAAACCTATAGCAAACATCATCTTCAAGGGTTAAAAGTTGAAAGTATTTCTGCTAAGATCAAGAGCAAGACAAAGATGGCCTATTACCACTTTTATTCAATATAACATTGGAAATTCTAGTCACAGAAATCAGACAGAAATAAAAGAAATCCAAATTGGAAAAGAACTAAAACTGATGCTATTTGCAGATGACATAATACTATATATGGAAAATCCTAAAAATGCCACCAAATAAAAAACTACTAGAACTAATAAATGAATGTAATAAAGTTTAGAATACAAAATTAATATATAGAAATCTGTTGTATTTCTAAACAATAACAAACTATCAAAAAAAAGAAATTAAGAAAAGAATACCATTTATAATTGCATCCAAAAGAATAAAATACTTAGGGATAAATCTAACCAAGGAGGTAAAATACTTATATTTGGAAAACTGCAAGACACTGGTGAAAGAAACTGAAGATAACATAAATACATGGAAGCATATACCATGCTCATGGATTGGAAAAATTAATATTGTTAAAATGACCATACTATGTAAAGCAGTTTACAGATTCGATGAAATCCGTATAAAATGCCAAAGAAATTTTTCACAGAACTGGAACAAATAACTCTAAAATCTATGTGGAAACCAATCAGCCAAAAAAATCTTGAGAAAGAAGAACAAAACTGGAGTTATCATAGTCCCCAATTTCAAGCAATACTACAAAGCTACAGGTAATCAAAACATATGGTCCAAAAAAAAAAATAAGACATAGATCAATGGAACAGAATAGAGAGCCCAAAACTAAACCCACATTTATATGGTTGATCTATGATAAAGGAGATAAGAATATACAATGGGGAAGAGACAGCTTCTTCAATACACTGTATGGGAAAATTGGACAGCTACACGTAAAAGAATCAAACTGGACTACTTTACCATGCCATACACAAAAGTAAACTTAAAATTGATTAAAAACTTAAAAATTCTTAAAAACTTACACTGTAAAACTCCTGGAAGAAAACATGCAGTACGCTTTTTGGCATTGGTCTTAGTCATATTATTTTTTATGTCTCCTCAGACAAGGGGTTTCCCTGGTGGCTCAGATGGTAAAGAATCTGCCTGCAATGTGGGAGACCCAGGTTTGATCCCTGGGTCAGGAAGATCCCCTGGAGAAATCCATAGCATCCCACTCCAGTATTCTTGCCTGGAGAATTCTATGGGCAGTGGAGTCTGGTGGACTACAGTCCATGGGGTTGCAAAGAGTTGGGCACGACTGAGCAATGAGCACTTTCCCTTTCAGACAATGAAACAAAAGCAAAAGATAAACAAATGGAACTACATCAAACTAAACAGTTTTTACATATTAAAGAAAACTATCAACAAAATGAAAAGGCAGCCTACAAAAATGGAAGAAAATATTTGCAAATGATACACTACAAAGAACTCACAAAATTCAACACCAAAAAACAAAAAGTGGGCAGAGGATCTCCACAGATATTTTTCCAAAGATATACAGATATCCAACAGACATAAAAGACACTCAACATTACTAATCATCAGGGAAATACAAATGAAAACCACACTGAGATATCTCCTCACACCTGTCAAAATGGCCATTATCGAGCACTTGTGAGAATGTGGAGAAAAAGGAAAGCTCATGCACTGTTGGTAGGAATGTCAACTCATACAGCCACTGTGGAAAACAATATTGAGGTTCCTCAAAAAAGTACAAAATAAAACTATGACTATTCAGCATATCTACTTCTGGTTATTTACCCAAAGAAAACAAAAATGCTAATTTGAACAGATATAAGCACCTGTATGTTCATTGCAGCATTATTTACAAGAACCAAGATATGAAAGCAACATAAGTGTTTACCAATAGACAGATGGATAAAGATGTAATATACACGTAAATAATATAATTACTGAACCATTAAAATAAATGAAATCTTGCCATTTGCAAAAACGTAGATGACATGGAGAATATAATGCTAAATGAAATAAGTCAGATAGAGTAAGACAAATAATATATGATTTCACTCATGTGGAACCTAAAAAAAAATGAATACACAAACAAAATAGAAATAGATTCAGATACATAGAACAAACTGATGGTTGTCAGTGGGGACAGGAGTAGGAGGATGAGTGAAATGGTAAGTGAAATAAAGAGGTATAAACTTCCAGTTAAAAGTAAATTAGTCATAGGAATTAAGAACACATAGAGAATATAGTCAATAATATTGTAATAACTTTGTACAGTGACAGATGTTAACTAGATTATGGTGATCATTTGGTAATGTATAAAAATATCAAATCATTTTGTTGTACATCTGAAACGTATAATATTGTAAGTCAATTACACTTAATTTTTTTAAAAAGACAAGCAAGATTTTTATTTAATCAGCTTTATTAACAATAAACCTAGTAGGGGAGAAATTGCTATCAGTTTTGCAAGACAATTGGGCTCACTGATAACTTTCCCCCTCATTTAAGGAGGTCTGGAAATGGCAACCTGCTCCAGTGTTCTTGCCTGGAGAATCCCAGGGACAGTGGAGCCTGATGGGCTGCCGTCTATGGGGTCTCATAGACTTGGACATGACTGAAGCGACTTAGCAGCAGCAGCAGCAGCTCCTGTAGTACCTATGGCATATAGGAGAAGCATGGAAAGAATGCTTCAAGTTGGCAGAGTTCCTCCCTAAGACAAAGAAGAGGGTTGAGCCATGGATGCTTCAATACTTTTCCCACCATCATCAATCAAATCACTCATCCCTTGAGAAAGAGTGAGCAATTGAGTGAAAAAGAGGCAACTGTACACTGTAATGGGGATCGATCCATAAGGAACATACACCCAAGAGACAGTGCTCTCCCTTTGCCCTAAAATATAATAATAATAATCATCTTTTGCAAACCTACCATCCTATTGTCATTATATATCAACTATTAGCCCTATCACTGGAAT
This sequence comes from Bubalus bubalis, assembly GCF_019923935.1. Classification (NCBI taxonomy): domain Eukaryota; kingdom Metazoa; phylum Chordata; class Mammalia; order Artiodactyla; family Bovidae; genus Bubalus; species Bubalus bubalis. The sequence goes on along the minus strand of NC_059165.1, from coordinate 54,378,021 downwards.
TAAGAGTTTTAAAAAATGTTATTCAAGATTTGGTTACCCAAACTTATTCTCAATGACTAGAAGCCAATAATAAGAAGAAGTTTCTCTAAAACAACCAATTTGACCAGCAGTCATGAACAATAAACTTGTTTCCACCGGAACTTGTAAAGCCTTCGTTATGATTGTGATTGTGTATTATTTACCATCTATAACATGAAAATGCATATGACACTGGCTTCTTTCCTCTTTTAGAATTTTCTTTTCAGTCAGCTGTTTTCTTGGGGGAAAGATGGTGTTTGCTATTGCACTTTTAGAGCCTTCTTCTCCCAGGCCTACCTCATAAATAATGATGAAGCCTCAGCTACTTAGACCTTTGTTGCAGCCGGCTGCTTTTATTTATGAACAACGTGGGCAGCCAATCATTGTCGGCATGGCCATACAGTGCTACTCTCAAAGAGGAGGCCTCGGGTCACTGAGAAACTGGGGACAGGCTATTACACACTGTGCCTGCCACCCCACCACCATCTCAGAGCTAAGATTTATTCAGCTCACTGGAATTGGCATATATTTTATTGCTGCTATCATAAAGAAACATGGCAGTCTGCTTCTTCTGGTCTATTGCTGTTTGGAACTTTTCCCATTTGCATACTTCCTTCACGAAGCTTCAAAGAAACACTGTAAAGATTTTACAAAGGTTATCAATTACATCATCACCCAGAACATCAAACAGCATCCTCACCAGTTATGACCTATTGAGTGATAAAAAGTGCAGGCTGAAAAACTGTCACAATCAGCTTGTACCTAAGCAATGAAATTTAATAAAATTAAGTTCAAAATAACTTAGAAACAGAGCAAACAAATCGAAGTGGCTGCAATGTTTCTCTTCCCTTATGGATGAGTTAATAAAAAGAAAATGATGGAAGGTCATAAGAAAGTGCAATTTTACTAAAGCAGCAGTTCTAAACTTAAACTTCTTAACAAGTCTAGGTAGATCCACCATTTAATTATCATTTTTAAAGGACTATAATTATGCTGCTCTGATTTTTACTTTGCATTTCTATATTCTCTAGTCTCATACCTGGGCTTCCCTGGTGGTTCAGGTGATCAAGAACCTGCCTGCAATGTGGGAGATTCGTGTCTGATCCCTAGGTCAGGAAGATTCCCTGGAGAAGGGAATGGCAACCCACTCAAGTATTCTTGGCTGGACAGAGGAGCCTGGTGGGCTACGGTCCATGGGACCACAAAGAGTCCGACACGACTGAGTGACTAACGCTTTCATTCTCATTACCATGGTCCGTGCGGATGACTTCGGACTTCCTAAAACTTTTACTGTTATGCTGGATTATAGCACCTTGACATAGTGACTCAGTGGAAGAGAAACCCAGAGGCCAAGAGTTGCCAATAGGATCTGACTAGCTGACACTGGAACATCTGCTTCCAATTCAGGTTTCCTCTGAAAGAGCTCAGAATTTCAGTGCTCAAGCTAACTGTTCAGGAGAGAAAGAAAGTAGTATTTGTCAAGTACCTATAATGTTTAAAGTGTCCACATACATTAGGCATTCTGGTGACGGCAGTTTAGTCTCTCAGTTGTGTCCTATTCTTGCGACCTCATGGACTTCAGCCCGCCAGGATCCTCTGTCCATGGGATTTTTTCAGGCAAGAATATTGGAGTGGGTTGTTACTCCCTTCTCCAGTTAGGCATTCTATCAGGCAACAAACGTTTACTGAGGACTTGCTGTGGGCTGGAAACTATACTGGGTGTGCAGTGCTAGTACTTCCTTGGTCATCAACCCACAAACACCTCACATTAGTCTCAACATTATTAATCACTGGCAGCTCCCTAATCTTTCCTCTAGCCCTCTATCACAGCTCAATTGTGACTTGAGCATCTTTATTCAGAAACTCTGTATTAGTTTGCTAGGGCTGGCATAACAAAGTACCACAAACTGGGTGGCTTAAACAGAAATCTACAGTCTTATAGTTCTGAAGGCTAGAGGTTCAAGTTCAAGATGTTGTCAAGGTTGACACCTTCTGGAGGCTATGAGACATTGTCTGTTCCATGCCTCTCTTTGGGCTTCTGGTGGTTTGCTAGCAATCTTAGGCATTCCTTGGCCTATACAACTATCACCCAGATCCCTGCCTTCATGTCCATTTGTTGTTCTCCAGGCAAGCTCATCTGTATCCAAATTTCCCCTTTTTATAAGGACACCAATGATGCTGGTTTAGGACTCACCCTAAAGACCTTGTTTTAACTTGATTACCTCTAGAGAGACCCTATCTCCAAATAAGGTCACATTCTAAAGCACTGAGAATTAGGACTCCAATATATATATATTTTTAGGGATACAGTTCATCCCATAACAGCCCTCCAAAGCAAAGGTTCTCTGCATTTTTTCACTCTGACATGTGAACATGACATTCATATGAGGTATGTTTTAACAAAATCCATTTCCACACATTTGCACTCTATCTTTGCCCTCTCTCTTAACAAAAAAATTTTTCATGAGTAATTTTTTTCAAATACCATAAAATTACATTTCACAAGTATTATAATAATGAGTACAGCCCCAACCATTAAAGGCTCTGGTGCCGAAACACTTCAGGTTGTGAATTACTGTTAGAAATGGTAGTAACTTCATGCTTTTATCCCAGATCTCAGAATCAATCCATCAATAAACTGTACTAACCCTACCTTCAAAATATATCCCAGGTCTGTCCATGTCTCATTCTTTCCTTTGCTACCAGTGGTCCAGCTATTACTATTAATATGTCTTTTCTGGACTGTTACCTCCCGACTCTTGGGCTATTATAAACACACAAAAAAAAAAAAAACAGAATAATTCTTTGAAAAAAAAAAAGTCAAATTATATCATTTCTTTGCTAAATATCTTCCCAAAGCTCTCCATCTTACTGAGAGTAAAGCTAAAAGCCTTTCAAAAGCTCTAAGACATCACATAATCTGGCTCATTTCCTCTTTATCTCCTATGAGTCTCTCTCCTGCTTACACTGCTCCAGCTGTTCCCTGAACATGCTGGGTTCTTAACACATACTTGTTGAATGAATGAATCAAAAGCACAGAACAAAATTCAAGTGACTGGGAAAAACATTTTTATACTAATTACCCATGAATGTACTCTAATGTTCTAAAAAATTTAAACCATTGAAAACATTAATAGTTCAGCGTCATTTCCCAGGGTTCAAATCCCAGTTCTACCACGTCTAACTATGTGATGCTGGGTACATTATTCATCCTCTTTGTGCCTTGAATACCTCATCCGTAAAATGAATATAATGAAATTATATAACTTGTAGAATTTTTTGAGGATTTACTGAGTTAAACATAAAAGTACTTTGTGTTTCACGTCTGAATGCTATGTGTTAGCTAGTATTACAATCGTTTTAACTATGAGAAGTCTTGACCTTGGACTGATTCAAACATTAAATGACTATATTTTTTCTAATAATTTCCTCATTCTTTCTAACTATTCCCAGTGTTAAACAGACATTCATGGCTCTTCTGGTTTAGCTTGCAGGAGAAGCATGTAGTCTCTTTATCACCTGCCTCTGTACTGAAGCCTTTTCCCTGTGATATTGGGAGGAAAGTAGATCTTACCTCCTATGCAATTTGTCTGAGTAAGGTCCCCCTATCACCAAGCTGGTTATCTGTCTTCTCTAAGGCTATCGGGAAGTCAGCACCTCTGTAGAGAAGGGATTCAAATTCTTGTGGGGGTACTTTTTTTTTGGTTCTGTTTTTAAATGAAATTAAATTTACATAATATCAATTAGCCATTTTAAAGGGAACAATCCAGTGGCATTTAGTACAGTCAAAATACCGTGCAATCACCCCACATCTACCTAGTTCCAAAACATTTTCATCACCCAAAAGAAACTCCATATCCATTAACAATTACTCCCCATTTATCCCTCCTCCAGCAACTAACAATCTGATTTCTGTCTCTATAGATTTACATATTCTAGATATTTCTAATATAGAATTATACAATGTTATTACCTATTGCATCTGGCTTCTTTCACTTAGCTTAGACATAAAGGCAGGTCTGGACATCAGAAAAGATGAGGAATTGGGTCCTCACAGAGAACCTCCAGATGGGAACACAGCCCTACTGACACCATCACTGTAGGCCAGGCAGACAGACTCACGTGACACTTCTGGTCTCCAGAACTGTGAGATGAAATTTTCGTGTTGTTTTAAACCACAAAGTTGGTGGTAATTTATTGCAGTAGCAATAAGAAATCAACACCTACTTCAAATGCAACCCTCTATCCACCTTGTTATCACTCTGGGGTTAGTGCACAGGACCAATCTCAGCAGCAGGATGAGAACGTGGCTGTCCTCACGAACAGGCAATTCTCTAAACTTACAATGTAAAGCCTTTACCGACCTTTATTCTCAACTGAGAGCTTTCTCCATCAAGCCCAGCACTCTTCGCTTAATGCCATTGTACTATACTGGTAATGAGTTATGATACACCTCATGCTTGACGACTGAAACCTCCAACAAATAGGAAATGGTACCAAATCTTCTTGTAGTGATGCTGTTAGCCAACCATGATCTCTTTCCTGCTGTTGACTCATTATGCCTGACTTAGGGCAAATGCCTGGTCTATAATTTCAGAATGAGGGCCTGTCTGACTCCAGGGTCCATGCCCCAGGCCCCTACACTTTACTACCTCCTAGGAATCAGATCAATAAAGCCTCAGGACATGTCTTTTTTCAACAACCTTATATTAATGGGGAGATAAGTGAGGGACTCCATGTTCTGTCCCACTCGAGGCAGCTAATTATTAATCTAAAACGGATTGAACAGAGAGGAGCTATGGTTCATGCCTTTGGCAAATCATTCTTATATTGCATGTGGGACACACTTTATGAATAGCTCCATTCCTACATGCTGTCCATCCACTGATTCCGTAAAAAAAATAAATAAATAAATAACAGATTACAAAGAAAAGCTTATAGGGGAAACTGATTGTAATCTTCTCTTCCAGGGCTTAAGTTTTCTGGCCACTTCAGGGATATTTAAAATACAAATCTTATGTCTCTCCTGTGTCTTCTTCATTGCCCTCCAGTAAAGTACTTTGAACATCATACGAAGCTCAAGATTATCTGCCCCTGCCTATAATTGTTCCTACTCATGGTCTCATGGTGCAAACTGAGTTGGATAATACATACATGGTATCTCAGGGGGGTCTGCCCACAGTAAGTGATTATGATGCAGCGCTCTCTGCCCACCTTATAGCACTCTTCTTCTCCCTCTTAAAGCTCCTGCTGCTCTGGCCTTCTTTCTGCTTCTCCTCTACTTCACAGATCTTATTCTGTTGGGAACACTCTTCCCCCATCCTCCTAACCATCTTCTACCTAAATAATTCCAAGCCCATCCTGAATAATTCCACTCAAACATCACTTCTTCAGGGCAGCCTTCTCTGGCTCTGCCCAGCAAACCGACTGCCTTCTGTGCTCTCATAGGTCTTTTTGTAACTGTAACAGCTCTATTGGGATATCATTCTCATACCATTCAATTCACCCTTTAGAGTATACAACTCAATGGTTTTTAATATATTCTCATAATTTTGCAACCATTACCACATTCAATTTTAAAACATCTTCATTACCCCAAACAGAAACTCTATACTCATTAACAGTCGGTCTCTTTCCCCTCAACTCCTCTAGCCCTCAGTTCAGTTCAGTCACTCAGTCTTGTCCGACTCTTTGAAACCCATGAACCACAGCACACCAGGCCTCCCTGTCCATCACCAACTCCTGGAGTTTACCCAAACTCACATCCATTGAGTCAGTGATGCCATCCAACCATCTCATCCTCTGTTGTCCCCTTCTACTCCTGCACTCAATCTTTCCCAGCATCAGGGTCTTTTCAAATGAGTCAACTCTTTGTATGAGGTGGCCAAAGTATTGGCGTTTCAGCTTCAACATCAGTCCTTCCAATGAACACCCAGGTCTGATCTCCTTTAGGATGGACTGGTTGGATCTCCTTGCAGTCCAAAGGACTCTCAAGACTCTTCTCCAACACCACAGTTCAAAAGCATCAATTCTTTGGCACTCAACTTTCTTTATAGTCCAACTCTCACATCCATACATGACCACTGGAAAAACCATAGCCTTGACTAGACAGACCTTTGTTGGCAAAGTAATGTCTCTGCTTTTGAATATGCTATCTAGGTTGGTCATAACTTTCCTTTTAATTTCATGGCTGCAATCACCATCTGCAGTGAATTTGGAGCCCGGAAAAATAAAGTCAGCCACTGTTTTCCCATCTATTTGCCATGAAATGATGGGGCCAGATGCCATGATCTTAGTTTTCTGAATGTTGGGCTTTAAGCCAACTTTTTCACTCTCCTCTTTCACTTTCATCAAGAGGCTCTTTAGTTCTTCACTTTCTGCCATAAGGGTGGTGTAATCTGCATATCTGAGGTTATTGATTTTTCTCCCGGCAATCTTGATTCCAGCTTGTGCTTCATCCAGCCCAGTGTTTCTCATGATGTACTCTGCCCTAGGCAAACACTAATATACTTCTGTCTCAATGGATTTGCCTATTCTGGATATTTCATACAAATGGAATTATATAATATGTGGTCTTGTGTGTCTGACTTCTTCCACATATCAACATGTGTTCAAGGGTTTTCCATATGAGTAGGTATCAGCACTGCTTCATTTTTTGATGAATAATATTCCATTATGTGTATGTGCCACCATTCATCAGTTGAAGGATATTGGGTTCTTTTCCATGGACCTTTAAATTTAGCAAACAGTAACTATGTATTTATGTGATTATTTCTTTAAAGTCTGTCTCTCACACTAGGAAATAAGTATCTTAAAGACAAGTTTTGTCACTGCTTTTTGCTCATCACTGTGTCCTTATCAACAAATATTAGTTTAATGAAACAATAAATGAACGTATAAATACAGGAGACTGAACAAAAATGGGAGTTACCAAAGAGGGGTGACTCTTCTTCTCAATATAGGGATCCTCCTCTCAATTTATCCAGGAAACTTTTCTCACTAATTTCTCCAACATCCTGCAATTTCAACTTTGTACATAATACATGTCAGGCACCATATCAGCTTCACCAGACTCTGGACAACTTGACTTTGCTGCTATTAGGAGCCTACTCCAAGGGGAGCAGAATCCTGAAGATATGCACTAATATACCAACTTCCACTTGGAAAATGTATGAGCCCTTTTAAATAACAGAGTTGGTGGAGCTACAAATGATAGAAGAACAAAGCAAGTACAATTTGAGCTTCAGGCTGCCAGCTTTTCAAGCATGCTCCAGGTGGTCTAGCTCTCTTTGTTTTTTGGGAAAGGAAAAAGTGGAAAAAGTGGCCAACTTGGAAGAATCACCACAGCCTGCTATGCTGAAAGATACATGAAAAGCAAAACCTTTGCTAGCAGAAAAGGTGACACCAACCATCCTGAGTAGTCCCTGGTGGGGACAGCAGTCTGGGTAAATGAGAATTGTCAGCTGTCCAGTGTAGACATAGTTTTAAGACAGTTCAGTTCAGTTGCTCAGTCGTGTCCGACTCTTTGTGACCCCATGAATCACAGCACGCCAGGCCCTCCTGTCCCTCACCAACTCCCGGAGTTCACTCAGACTCACTTCCATCAAGATAGTGATGCCATCCAGCCATCTGATCCTCTGTCGTCCCCTTCTCCTCCTGCCAAGTTGCAACACTTGGTACTTGTAATGCAGACCTCAGCACAACATAGAGTGTACTGCAGACCAGGTACTAGTCCTGGTGATAACTAACCATGTCTGAGTGCTTACTATGTGGCAGTCAGAGCACTAAGCATTGTACACTGTCCTGGCCAGATCCTCAAAGTGATGCTGCTGCTGCTAAGTCGCTTCAGTCGTGTCCGACTCTGTGTGACCCCATAGACAGCAGCCCACCAGGCTCCCCCATCCCTGGGATTCTCCAGGCAAGAACACTGGAGTGGGTTGCCATTTCCTTCTCCAATGCATGAAAGTGAAAAGTGAAGTGAAATCGCTCAGTCGTGTCCGACTCTTAGCGAACCCTTGGACTGCAGCCCACCAGGCTCCCCCATCCCTGGGATTCTCCAGGCAAGAGTACTGGAGTGGGGTGCCATTGCCTTCTCCCAAAGTGATGCTAAGAAGTAGATTTCATAATTAATCCCATCTTATAAATGAGGAAACCAAGATTATGAGAGGCTATAAACTTTAACACTATGTTTGTAACTGGTAGTGGTAGGGCTGAGACTTGATCTCAGCCAAGTCCATGTTGTTAATCACCATGCTAAAAGTGTGCCCATCAGAAGCCCTGATTCCAGCTCTAGCACTGATACTCACCAGCTGTATGGACATGAGTGTGTCATCTCATTACTCTGTGACTCTGACTTTTCATTTGTAAAATGAGAAAAGTAATGTCTGTTCAGTATTACAGGAGCATGAGGATCAAGCTGACACTAATGCATTTGAGAGTGCTATGAAAAGTGTGGAAACACTAGAGAAACTGAAGGAAATACATATAACACGATTATTATCAGGCATAATGTCTTCACTAATTGATAACTTGCAAACTTCCATGGGGGGCTGGTTGGGGGGGGAGCGGATCAAGAACCATGCATCTGATCCATAAATTATTAGTTTGGATGGGGTGGGTTTGCAGTAGTTAAACTTAGGGAGAAGAAAGGGGTGGTACCCATGGGTGCTTTATGGTTGTGATTATGTCATCTTAGCTAATCCTTATCATTCCATCCATCAATTTTATTGCTCTCAGTCAGAGCAGTAATTGTGCAATTGTATTTTCTGGTCCATTGAAGTTTAAGGATACTGTCAAGCCGTGACAAGAGGAGTCAAGTATCAGGTTTACTGAATATATAATTTAACTGTGTGGCCTGCCTTCATTTAAAATCAGAAAAAGCAAATAGAGTTGTCTATGAGTCCTGTCTATGGAAGTGAATCACTGACTCACCTACATATTATGTTTTGATGTCAAATAAAACAAGGACTTCTTAAATTCTCATATACAGGCATATGTGAAAGAAGCTGAGCCAAATTTTCCTTTGTCTACAGAAGAGTGCTGAGCAAGTTTCCTGATGCTTGCCACTCATAAGCTGTTGGGTCCTAGCTGAGGAAAAGGAAAGGAAAATTCACTCACATTTTAGCAGCATGTCATCTGTCTTATATTATCACCCCTTGGCTCCTCTAGCTTTAAGCACAGAGCCTTACCTGGTTCATCTCCAAGCATACACTGCACTGAGGAGACAGCTTTGCATAGAACAGGTATTCGATAAATCATTAATAACTGACCAAGTTCAAGCTGGTTTTAGAAAAGGCAGAGGAACCGAGATCAAATAGCCAACATCCACTGGATCATCAAAAAAGCAAGAGTTCCAGAAAAATATCTCTTTCTGCTTTATTGACTAAGCCAAAGCCTTTGACTGTGTGGGTCACAATAAACTCTGGAAAATTCTGAAAGAGATGGGAATACCAGACCACCTGACCTGCCTCTTGAGAAACCTATATGCAGGTCAGGAAGCAACAGTCAGAACTGGACATGGAACAACAGACCGGTTCCAAATAGGAAAAGGAGTACGTCAAGGCTGTATATTGTCACCCTGCTTAATTAACTTATATGCAGATACATCATGAGAAATGCTGGGCTGGAAGAAGCACAAGCTGGAATCAAGATTGCTGGGAGAAATATCAATAACCTCAGATATGCAGATGGTACCATCCTTATGGCAGAAAGTGAAGAGGAACTATAAAGCCTCCTGATGAAGGTGAAAAAGGAGAGTGAAAAAGTTGGCTTAAAGCTCAACATTCAGAAAATGAAGATCATGGCATCTGGTCCCATCACTTCATGGGAAATAGATGGGGAAACAGTGTCAGACTTTATTTTTCCGGGCTCCAAAATCACTGCAGATGGTGATTGCAGCCATGAAATTAAAAGACTCTTACTCCTTGGAAGGAAAGTTATGAGCAACCTAGATAGCATATTCAAAAGCAGAGACATTACTTTGCCAACAAAGGTCCGTCTAGTCAAGGCTATGGTTTTTCCTATGGTCATGTATGGATGTGAGAGTTGGACTGTGAAGAAGGCAGAGCACCAAAGAATTGATGCTTTTGAGCTGTGGTGTTGGAGAAGACTCTTGAGAGTCCCTTGGACTGCAAGGAGATCCAACCAGTCCATCCTAAAGGAAATCAATCCTGGGTGTTCTTTGGAAGGAATGATGCTAAAGCTGAAACTCCAGTACTTTGGCCACCTCATGCGAAGAGTTTACTCATTGGAAAAGACTCCGATGCTGGGAGGGACTGGGGGCAGGAGGAGAAGGGGACCACAGAGGATGAGATGGCTGGATGGCATCACTGTTTCAATGGACGTGAGTTTGAGTGAACTCCGGGAGTTGGTGATGGACAGGGAGGCCTAGCGTGCTGCGATTCATGGGGTCGCAAAAGTTGGACATGACTGAGCGACTGAACTGAAGTTGAGTGAATACTTTTCAAAATATTAATTGTCCCTATTCTTCTATAGAACTGAATCTGTTGATCAATCCCAAAATGTTTTTTGGTAGGCTCAGAGTCATTCTGAGATCTTAGGAAACCTTTAGATCAAGACTGTAAAACTTTAAGAATATGTTTTAGTAGCTTGTGTTCTCTTGATTCATTTAAGTGGAAAGGTGCTATGTTCTTGGATAATGTCACAGTGGACCACAGATAAGCAAAAGTAATCAGGTATAAGAAGGCTAAATTATAGAATATTCGGTCAGAAGGTCATGTGGTAAACAAGAGCCACCTCCATAACTTAAGGCCCATTGCTGCTGCTGCTAAGTCACTTCAGTCGTGTCCGACTCTGTGCAACCCCATGGACTGCAGCCTACCAGGCTCCTCCATCCATGGGATTTTCCAGGCAACAGTACCCATTAAATTGGTTTATTTACAAGCAGGAGTGAAGTCCACTCCACTATCCATTGGTGGGCATAATCTAAGACATTCAGACAAGTCAGTCTGACTTGACTAAGAGTCTACCCTCTACACAACTCATTAGGCCATGGCTCAGTGTGTATGTGTGTGCTCAGTTGTGGCAGACTCTTTTTGACCCTATGGACCATAGCCTTCCAGGCTCCTCTGTCCATGGAATTTTCCAGGCAGGAATACTGCAGTAGGTTGCCATTTCCTACTCCAGAGGATCATCCCAACTCAGGGATCAAACCCACATTCCCTGCATTAACAGATGGATGCTTCACCATTGAGCCACCTGGGAAGCCCAGGACATGTCTCAGAGGGCTATGCAAACCTTCTTAGACCACATTCTGTGGCACTGACCCTACTTAGTCTAAAACTGAGTCGAGTTGAGCCACTTCTAATCCCTCCTTGATAGAGTTTAAGGAACACATTTGTAAGACTGCTAACTCAGTGGCCAAAGACAGAGTTGAAAACACCCACAGCATACATGAATCAAGCCCTCAGTTTTATTTCTGTCATGTTCTAGTCACCTAAACTAGTCAGATTCCTGTGTTCAGAAACACTCTGTGAACCCAGGTGCCATCCTAAGCATGTAGCGTTCTGCAATTACACAGGGAAAGTAATGCAGGCAGACGATCCGAAAAATCCATCCAAGGGTAATTAATGTTGGACTTGAATTAGTAGAGCTAGCTATTAGCATAACCACCAGCTGAAACTGACTTTACAAGATGCCTACTTCAAACCCTTCAATGACTTCTCATGTCCCTTAGAATAAAACTCCAATATTCTTAGCACAAATTACAAAGCCCTCTATAGCCTGGACCACACCTCTCTCTGCTGCTTCCTCCCTTGTCCTCCCCCACCCCCCCGCCCCCAAGTCCTCTTCCTGGTATATACCACAACCATAACAGACTTTGGTCTCCTGGCCTTCACATAGCTCTTCCCTCTGTTTTGTATACAACCCCTTCTCTTGCTTGGCCAACTCATCTTCAGGTTTCATTTTGAGTTTAGACATCCCTTCCTGAGTCTGGCCTTCTCAAGACCACCTCCACTCCTCACTAAGTGTCAAGATAACACCCTGACCTTTTACTTTCTTAGGAGCCAGAATACAATGTCAATGCCATCACACACTTGCCCATGCCACACACTGCCCGTGCCACATCATAAGCCTGAGTGGATAGAAAGCTCTTTATGTCTTCTTTCCCTATGTTTTCCTAGTATCTAGAATAATGCTTTGTAGTCTATAAACCCTGCTTAAATATTTTATGCTTATTTGGTACTTGACTTAGATGTGCAGGTCAGTTTTGTCCCAAGTTGATATAACATTTAGGCAAGGAAGAGGGAAGAATGATTGCAACTCCACTCACAGGCATAGTAGAGATTGGCATGTAGTCAGACAAGCCTCTTCCATTTTTTCAGTCTCCTACAATCCATTCCATGACCTCTTTATTGCACAATGGATATTTGGTGCCTACCAAGTCCCATCCTTTCCTTCCCTGAGTTAACAATGTGTGCATTGACAGGTGTTAAAATCTTTCATTCCATCCATATGAACATCATATCCCAACATTTAGAAAGAAAGTGCTTAATCAAAAGTTGTGTTAATTATTCTGCATGTGCAGAACAGGGCCCCTAACCAGACTGAGAGTCATTTAGGAGTAATCCTCCCATGATTTTACATTAACCTGAGGGCCCCAGGAAAAACTGAGTGCATCACCTGTGTTCTGCACAAGATAAATTGAGGGCCAGTCATGCACCACAAAGTCAGGGAAATATCATTATTCTAGTCATTCTTCCAAACAGCAAATGCTCTTGCTCAGCAAGTCATGAGTGTTCTAGTATTATTGGCTATGGTTTTTTATCCTCAAATTGCCTGGTTTCATATTAGCCATATTCAGTGCAATTTAAAAGAGATCACAGAAACCAATCCTGCATACTAGTATTTCTCAACAACAAAGACAGCCCTCTTCATAGGTTATGATTCATTGTCAGAGGCGCTACAGGTAATTTTTTAGTCATACTATTATGGTTAAAAAACAGTCTCTGAGATCATCAAGGCTGAGCATAGATCCCAACACTATCACTTAAAAGCAGAGAAACACATGTGCAGGTTCCTTCCTCTCTCAGAGCCTGTTTCCTCATCTATAAAATGGTGATAACAGGAAACATTTACAATGCTGTGAAAGAGAAAGTGAAAGTCGCTCAGTCATGTCCGACTCTTTGCAACCCCATGGACTATAGAGTCCATGGAATTCTCCAGGCCAGAATACTGGAGTGGGCAGCCGTTCCCTTCTCCAGGGGATCTTCCCAACCCAGGGATCAAACCCAGATCGCCCACATTGCAGGCAGATTTTTTACCAGCGGAGCCACAGGGGAAGGCCACAATGCTGTGGTTAGCACTAAATAAGCTGAAGTATGTACAATACCTGATATGGAGCCAGGCACATAGAAAAGATGAGTATAAGGGCCCCGCCTTAAGAGGCTATTGTGACATTTAAGTGACTTAATTTCCTCCAGTTCTTGGCTTGATGCCTGGCATATACTAAACACTCAATAAAGGAAATTGATCTTTGCTATTAACTACGAATGATTATATTACCCACATTTGCAAGGTAAAACTTTTTTTAACTTTTTATTTTATACTGGAGTATAGCCAATTGACAATGTTGGGATAGTTTCAAGTGCACAACAGAGCAACTCAGCCATGCACATACATGTATCCATTCTCCCCCAAACTCACCCCCCAACCAGTCTGCCACATAACATTGAGCAGTGTTCCCTATGATATACAGTAGAACCTTATTTGTTATGCATTTTAAATACAGCAGTGTGTACATGTTGATCTCAAACTCCCTAACTATCCCTTCTCCCCACCCTTCCCCCCGGGTAATCATAAGTTTGTTCTCTAAGTCCGTGAGTTCATTTCTGTTTTATAAGTAAGTTAATTTGCATCATTTCTTTTTGGATTCTGCATATAAGGGATATCATATGCTATTTAAAAGAATACTCTTTAATGGAGTAAACTAAGGCAGTTCCTAGAACAATGTCATCCCTGATTACTTGCATTCTAATACACATATTTTCTTTGGTGGGAAAGCATGGGGTGGAATGCTAGCTCAGGGACTAAGGACATCACAAAACCCTGGTAGACTCATAAGAAGAGTACACGGCATGTGTGAACTTGTCCCCCCGGGTATCACCACAGATGAAAGGCTGTGAATTCATGAATCACCACTGTGGTCACACAGTGAATCTTGTTTGAACCTAAAGAAATGCCAGGTTTATCTAGAGATTCCAAGTCCATTGTTCCAGACTCTTGATAACCTTTCTGTAGAACTCTGAAGGAAGAGAAGGGAAAATGAGAGTAGATTCACAAAAGCAGATTTATTATAAGCAATATCACACTGAAGACATGCAACGGGCAGAAGGGTAGACAGAAGCCACACCCACAGTGCTCATCCTATGTCTTCACTCTGCTCCTGCTGACTCCTTTGCCAGGAATGCCCTTTGTCACTGTCCCCTGCCTGCTCATCCTCCATATCTCCAACTCTGTAAGTCCTGCTTTCTGCATGAAACGTCCCTGTCAGTGCCATCCACCCTAGCCTGCCCTCCCCTGACTGCTATACGTTCATTAACAGCATTGCTCGAAGAGCCCTTAACCCAGTGCCTAACACATACTTTCATATCTGCTGACAATTATTTTAATCACATACCATCTCAGTTTGTTATTTAATTATTTCCTTCCTCTCTCAAGAGGAATGTAAGCTTCCTGTGGGCATCCATTGTCTTATACTTCTCTTCCATCCAACCCCAGTCCCCATACATCCCACATCACTGAGCATGAGACAGATCACACTCATGAAATTTTAGTAAAGAAAGAAAATAGATCACTAAATCCAACCCCCTAATATTACTGATGAGAAATATCAGATTCAGAGAACTTCAATTGATCAATTTCAAACATACATATGGTTAAAGAGCCAGGACTGTAACCATAACATTCTGAAACACTACCCAGTGATTTTCAATAACCTTTGCTATCTGTAAACTCTGTGAGAGAGTTTAGAAAGAAACTATGACAAAGAAATAGAGAAGAAACTAAATACAAAATACACACACACATACACACTTCAGTGGAAGCCATTGGTGAAAGGACAAACCAGTGGGCAAGAGGTTAATGTGCTGAATGGCCAATTCAACAATTTTTGAATTGTTGAATTTCCCACCATTGGGTAATTGTGGTCATAAAATGAACACAAAGCACGGAGCCAGGGAAACATAGATCCAGCCACATCATCATTTGTTATCACCAGCAAACAGCTCTATACTTGCCAGGTTAAACTTGACCTCTCCCTGTGGACAAGAAACTTGGAAAGGAGAGTAAAACTATCTACTACTTGGTGTGTGATGTTTTTGTGGAATCACTTCCTCCAAAGCTTGGAAAACACAAAGACTTACTTCTATCGTTCTTTGGGGCAACACAATTTACTTTCCGTCCTCAGCCTCCAGCAGCTGGAATGTTATAGTAAACACCAGCAAGCATTAGAAAGAAGATAATGTCAAGTTGACTTTCTCCTCTTCATGCATCTTCAGTTAACTTCTGCTGACAGAGCATATACCGGTGAAAAGAGAGCCATAAAATTCAACTCTAATTTTGCAGGAGATACTAAAATATATCTTTGGGGGCAATATAGAACCTATCCTTAATGATGTTTACATAGAGGCATGAATAGTAAAATTTGGCTTTTCAGTATCACTTTGAAAAGGCATGATACATTATATTCAATTTTATTAGCTATTCCTTATGGGGTTTTATTACATTATAATAAGGTACACAAAGCAAACTTTACAAACAGCCCAACACGTCCTCCTTATTCAGTTGCAACCTAATTGTAAAATGTCATTTCCATTTCCTTGGTTTCCTAGTAATTGACTCAGATTCTCATTGGATGACTCAACTACTCCCTGGATGAAAACAAGTTCTGAAGATAAATTAATTTTTTCAGGTCACTTGGGTATCACTGAGTAATTTACTTTGAAGTCAGACAGCACATGAGTAACATGCAAGATTTTGTTTCTGCCACACCAGCAGGCAACAATTTAGAAAGGGAGAGGTAGAAAATTTCTTACACTGATGATTCTTGCCTGGTGTCTGGGTTTTAGGTACAAGAAGCTTCAAATTGCTAGAAGGATAGAGAAGAAAATTTTGTTTTCCTTCCATCAGCCCCACCGATGTTTAGTACCTTTTCCTTCCTTTGGAACTACCCTTACAATCAGCATCGGTGTTATCAACATCATTATCTCCATCACAACCATTTACTGAATGCTATGGTGTGCCAGGCATTTAATATCTAACTTACCCTCACTCTGTCTTACCCTATGAAATAGGCATTTTTCCCATGATAGAAGTAAGGAAACTGAATATTAGTGATGTTAGGAAACTATCCAAAATGTTCCAGTCCTTGATCCAGAATGCAAGCCCAGGTCTGTCTGAAGCTAGAATTTGAGATTCTAACTGCTCCTCCCCACACATTCTCCAGCTACCCAGAATCACAGAGTGTCCATGTCACCTAAGCCCTCCTATACAACACGACTCCAAACAGGCTCCTGTCTACCAAAGAACATCAGTTGCCAAAAGCCCTGCTTTTTCTTGTCCTTGAAAAAAACTCCTATTTCCTCAAATGTATTCAGTCCAATTGCTTTTATCCAAAATCATATTCAAATCATATGGATGATTTGCTGCTGCTCCTGTTACTTTGCAACCCTACAGACTGTAACCCGCCAGGCTCCTCTGTCCATGAGATTCTCCAGGCAAGAATACTGGAGTGGTTTGCCACGCCCTCCTTCAAGCAATCTTCCCAACCCAGGGATCAAACCCGAGTCTCATGTCTCCTGCATTATAGTGCCACCTGGGATGCCTATGGATGATTTAACAGACTCTTAATCTACCCAAAGATAGTCATTCTTGTATTTACACTCACATCCCCAAATAATCTCTAACTAGTATGATTTTAAGCAATGAGTTAAGATGGCATTAAAATAATTTAGGGAGTTAAAATTGAACTACGTAGCAGATGACCACATGGCAGCCAGTCCTGACTCATGCTTCCCTGAAGCACTTCCTCTGCCCAATCTTTACCTGGATTCTCCCTCAAAAATAATAATTGTGACTCCTTCCCATCCTCCCTTGTGGAACAACCCAGCAGAAGCAGGTTTAGAGGGGATATGGAGCCCTGTGATCACTATTAGACATGGACTGGTTCAAATCTACATACCTATGCTTCAAGGAATGCCTTTTATTTTTAAGATGATAGTCATTTTCTCTTGAGGATAAATGTAATATATGTTCACCATAAAACATTTGGAAAATACAGAAAATAAGAAAATAAAAGCCATCTATAATCTTACTTCCAGTTTATTACCATGTCAACTGTTGGTTATATTTTCTTCCAAGAGAGAGTGAATGAGCTATGGAAAGCTGTATAAACACAAAATTGGCAATTTTTTGTGTTTTCATGAACTACCTACTGCATAAATAGTTTAGAATCCTGTTTTCTCATGCCAAGCCTTATATCACAAGTATTTCCCCTTATCCTTTAAATATCCAAAAAAGGTGCATTGCCATTGTTCTGTGATCTACTGCTGTCACCTTCCCGTATTATTGAGCATTTAAGTTACGACCCATTTTTTTCTTCTTTTAAACCATGCTCTGGCAAATGTCCTCGCATTAAGTCTTTATCCTCACCTCTGATTACTCCTTCTAAAAAGAGAGTTGTCATTGTTGTTGTTTAGTCGATAAGTTCTGTCTGACCCTTTGTGACCCCATGAACTGTAGCCCACCAGGCTCCTCTGTCCATGGGATTTCCCAGGCAAGACTACTGAGCAGGTTGCCATCTCCTTCTCAGGGGATCTTCCCGATCTAGAGATCAATTCCAGGTCTCCTGCTTGGCAGATGGATTCTGCACCTCTGAGCCACCTAGGAATGCTTTAAAAGCAACTTCACTTTCACTTTTCACTTTCATGCATTGGAGAGGGAAATGGCAACCCGCTCCAGTATTCTTGCCTGGAGAATCCCAGGGATGGGGGAGCCTGGTGGGCTGCCATCTGTGGGGTCACACAGAGTCAGATGACTGAAGTGACTTAGCAGCAGCAATAGCAGGCAGATTTTAAGTAGCTCTATCCAAGTTGAATTTTAATTTTAATATTTTTGATACATATTCCTCAAAAGTAAAGATTAAAAGTTGCATGCATGCTCAGTCACTCAGTCATGTCTGAATCTTTGCAACCCCATCAACTGTAGCCCACCAGGCTCCTCTGTCCATGAGATTTTCCAGGCAAGAATACTGGAATGGGTTGCCATGCCCTCCTCCAGGAGATCTTCCTGACCCAGGGATTAAATGTTAAAAGAAGACAATTTACATGAAAAGGACCTGAATATTTACAAATTACCCAAGTCACAATCATTTATTTTTGATCACTATAACAGACAAAAATCTCATCATTCTGTTTCTTTTCAATAAAATGTATTTTATTTCTAGTAAGGTTGAATACTTTTATAAATTCAGAGTCTTTGTTTATTCTTATGTGGATTGCCTCTTTCTCACCATCTTTTTAATTGAGATGTCAATGTTTTCTTGCTTATTTTATGAGCTTTATATGCATTACTATATTTATTGCAGACATTTTTTCTAATGTTTTCCTTTGTGATTTCTTTCATTGCTTTTGTATCTTGAAATTCATTCCCATCTCAAGATCACATACATATTTATGTTTCCTTCTAGTATTTCATGATTTCACTTTTCATGTTAAAAATTACAAATCACTTGTAATGTATTTTGTCTATAGTTTGATGTAAGAATATAATACGTTTTGCTCAAATAATAGATTTATATAACACTGCTTTTTGAATGGACTATAAGTTCCTCATTGGTTTAAGGTGACTTCCTTAATATATATGAAATTCTGATATATACTGCGTATGAATTTTGTACTAGGATTATGGAAGTAGTTTTGATCACACTCACTAGAGTTCTAAAATCTGACAGGTTATCAGAGGGTTTTTAATCGAAGTATAGTTGGCTTACAGCATATTAATTTCAGGTGTACACTATAGTGATTTTATATTTTTACACATTATGAACCAAGGTTAGTAGAATATTCTTGTCCACATTCACTGTGCCATGCATTATATCTCTTATTTAACTTACTTATATATCTTATTTCATAACTGGTAGTTTGTACCTCAATCAACATCACCTATTTCACTCATCCTTCCATCCCCCTCCACTCTGGAACCACCAGTTTGTTCTCTGTATCTGTATCAGTTTTTGCTTCCTTATATTTGCTCACTTGTCTTTTTAGTTGCCACATATAAGCAAAATACACAACTCTCTCTCAGAGGCCAGCATATCTTCTTACCAAAACCAAACACTACCAAAAAAAAGACAATTACAGGTCAATATCCCTAGTGAATTGAGTTGAATGTATGCTGAAACATCCTAAAGGAAATCAGTCCTGAATATTCATTGGAAGGACTGATGCTGAAGCTGAAACTCCAATACTTTGGCCATCTAATGAGAAGAACTGACTCATTTGAAAAGACGCTGATGATGGGAAAGATTGAAGGCGGGAGGAGAAGGGGACGACAGAGGATGAGATGGTTGGATGGCATCACTGACTCTGGACATGAGTTTGAGTTGGCAATGGACGGGGAGACCTGGAGTGCTGCAGGCCATGGGGTCGCAAAGAGTCGGACACGACTGAGCAACTGAACTGAACTGAACTGACTAATCCCTAGTGAAAACAGAAGCAAAAGTCCTCAACAAATATTGGCAAACTGAATTCAACAGTACATTTAAAGGATCATAAAACATAACCAAGTGGGATTTATACCAAGAATGTAAGGATTTTTCAATATCTACAAAGCAATCAGTGTGACATGCCACATTAACAAATTGTAGAATAGAAACCATATGAGCATCTCAATAGATGCCAAAAAAAACTTTTGACAAAAATCAACACCCATTTATGATAAAACTGTCTAAATAG